>NC_058520.1:342509435-342810351 GCF_904849725.1 Hordeum vulgare subsp. vulgare | reverse complement strand
ATGATCAGGATACTGTCTCGCAATTCCCTTCCGCAGCACCAACAGCCGGTGCCAAGGGAGGTTCAAGACGCAAGGGCCAGCAAAGTAAACAAGTCGATGCTCCCTAGTTATCCAATGAAGAACTCTTGGAGCATCGAGCAGCCAAGATTGCGAACAAGCTGAGAGTCAAGTCACATCTTATGAAGAATGTACTTGGCAGTTTAAAAAAGGGAGTATCCACCCGTCAACAGATTTGGAATTATTGTGAGCATCACGCGTTTGTTTCGTATTGTCAACCTCAATAGGTACAGGAAGCGCTCGATGATGAGGATTGGCTTATGGCCATGCATGAAGAACTTAACAACTTCGAGCGTAATCAAGTCTGGGATTTAGTACCAAGACCAAAGGAGGAACATAATGTCATCGGGACCAAATGGATTTTCAAAAACAAGCAAGATGCCAATGGGATTGTGATTCAAACAAGGCAAGATTGGTGGCTCAAGGCTACTCCCAAGTCGAGGGTATCGACTACGGTGAAACCTTTGCCCCTATTGCTCGTCTAGAATCTATTCGCATGCTGCTTGCATTTGCTTCTCATCATAATTTCAAATTACAGAAATGGATGTGAAAAGTGCCTTTCTTAATGGTCCTTTAAATGAGTTGGTCTATGTCAAACAACCCCCAGGATTCGAACATCCCAAGCTCCCCAATCATGTGTACAAACTTAATAAGGCACTCTATGGCCTTAAACAAGCCCCACGTGCGTGGTATGAGTATCTTACTAAGTTGTTACACGATCTTGGGTTTGAAATTGGGAAGATAGATCCCACTCTTTTTACTAAGAGGGTTAAAGGGGATTTGTTCATATGCCAACTATATGTTGATGATATCATTTTTGGTTCTCCTAACATTTCCTTCAATGAAGAATTTGCTGCACTAATGACCGAGAAATTTGAGATGTCCATGATGGGAGAGTTGAAGTTCTTCCTCGGATTCGAGATTAAACAAGGTCTAGAAGGGACCTTCATCAAACAAGCCAAGTACACTCAAGACATGCTCAAACGGTTCGAGCTTCAAGATGTCAAGCCGGTCAAGTTCCCCATGCCAACAAGATGCAAACTTGACAGTGGTCCCAATCGTAAAGCAGTGGATCAAAAGGTATATCGCTCCATGATTGGATCCCTCCTTTACCTTTGTGCATCTAGACCAGATATTATGTTGAGTGTAGGGATATGTGCACGGTTTCAATCCGCACCAAAAGAAAGTCATTATATGGCTGTTAAGCGAATCTTTCGATATTTGGCTCATACCCCAAACTTTGGTCTATGGTATCCCAAAGGAGCAAACTTCAACCTAGTGGGCTATTCTGACTCAGATTGGGCAGGAGATTGTGTGGAGAGGAAATCAACTTCTGGAGGATGCCAATTCCTTGGTCGCTCACTGGTAAGTTGGTCTTCAAAGAAGCAGAATTGTGTCTCACTACATCCACCGAAGCTGAGTATGTGGCAGCTGCAAGTTGTTGTGCACAATTGCTATGGATGAGGCAAACTTTAAAGGATTACGGTGTCACTTGTGACAAAGTGCCGCTTCTATGTGACAATCAAAGTGCTATCAAGATTTCCTCAACCGAGTGCAACATAGAAAGACCAAGCATATTGACATTCGCCATCAATTCATTCGTGAACATATCAAGCTTGGTGATATTGAGGTTCACTTCATCCAAACTGAAGAGCAACTTGCAGATATTTTCACTAAGCCCCTAGATGAAGCAAGGTTCCGAGAGTTAAGGCATGAGCTAAATATAATTGATTCAAGTAATGCGGATTGAAGCTAGGCACTTTGCACCTCACTATGCATTCGATCTTGTTCTAGATGTAGGCATGGACATAGGGGGAGTGTTGTTCTCTCAATGAACTTTTCCTCCCCCCATTATGCATAAAGTGATCAAGTCTTTCACTTTAGCCAGTACCAAATGGCACTTGTGCTTCAAAGACGAGCGTTGGTCATGAACCAAAGGATAATTCTTCGCGGTGTCATACCTTTGTCTCAAATATAGGTGGCCTCGGCCACCGCCCCCACCTTTCTGTCATATGGAAGAAAAGATACAAAATGACGAGTCAGTATATCTTGCTGGTGCTATCTTCTTATTACACTGACTTGTCGTTTGCCCACGTCTTTCTCATGCAATCCTATGTCTCGTTGTGTCATTTGGAGCGGTACTACCGCGAGTGGTAGCGGTACTACCGCCAGGACCCCAGCGGTACTACCTCCAGGGGTAGTGGTACTACCGCTCGGGATAGCGGTACTACCGCCAGGACCCGAGCCTACCACGACCTGACTAGGACTTTTAGGGTTGTCTCAAGGGGGAGCGGTACTACCGCCAGGGGGAGCGGTACTACCGCCAGAACCCAAGCGGTACTACCGCTACAGGAAGCGGTACTACCGCCAGGGGTAGCGGTACTACCGCCAGGACCCTAGCGGTACTACCGCTGGCCCATACCCCTTGGACTATATAAAGGAGGGGGAGCCCTTTTTCCTGCCCTCTTTCTTCTTCCTCGTGGATCTTCCTTCCCCAACCCCGAACTCCCCCTATTTGGATCTCTATCTGTGGAGCCCCTTCTCTCCGTTGAGTTGGAGGGTTTGCTCCACTCCTCCTTCCTCCACCAAGTGCCATGGACTCCGGTAAAGCTCCTCCCTTTATTCTCTTGATTGGTATTTGTCACACCCTGTTTTCCACCCCAAGTTTTCTGTATTGCAAAAATCAGAGCTTGTTAAAACTTTTCCCAATAATGTTGTGAGTGCAATGTCAACCCTTGTTTGAGTGTATGCTTGCTTGTTTGATGACTCAACCCATGAAAAACTTATTATTTTGCTCTCATCAAAAACCCTTTTTCCTTTACATCAAGATCACCTTCATCATGTTGGGATACACTACTAGCTCATGAAGCCAAGTGGCACTCTCAAATAAAGTTGGTGATCTGATCGTAATATCATTTTCATTCATTAAAAACACTATTTAGTGATTTAAAATATTATTTTTCTATTTTATATCTATGTCTATTTCTAAGGCCAGTAATGATATTTCCACAAGGAAAATTACTTTCCTGCCTTAGGAAATTCTGAGTAAATTCATGGAAGCTCAGAAAGACATATATTTTCCATACATAAGATTTTCAACCCTATTTTATATTAATATTATTTGAGTAAAACCCTGAAAACCATTTCTGTCTGTTTTAGCTTTTTGAGATGTTTCCAAAGGAAAGTATCTCAGTAAATTCCCATAAAATTACATGAGCCCTCCCAAACCATATTACGTGCTCACCAAAAATCTCACCTTGATCCAAGGTGGGTAAGCGCACTTAGAGAGCCCAAAACCCTCTCTGTCCAGAGTAGAGTTGGAACAACTCTACATTGCAAAGTTTCTCCAATAGAGCTGAAACTTTGCAGAGGTGTTTAACACCCCAAATGAGGACTCCACACCAAAAATGGGATTTGTGAGACTCTGTTTGACCACACTTCCTTTGTAAGGGACAGTACTGGTCACTTTGAGACATTTTCAAGTTTGCAAAGCCAAACTTGTTCAATGGAGCTCATATTGGGTGGAACCCCATGTTTTTACCCCAAGACCAAACCTGTTAAGTTTCATTTACAGTGGTGGAGTGGAAGCACCCCAAGTCACTGTCGAACACCTACTGACAGGAAGGTAAAAACCTTCCTAGCCACTGTTTTACCAAAGGTCAAGGCCCCAAACTTGGTGGGTTAGAGCACCAGAACACCCTGAGCACCCAGTCAACCAGCCCCTCCCCAATCCCAAGCACAAGTGACAAGAACTCCAATTTGAGCTGCAGGACAGTACTGGCAACACTAGTGTTCCTTGCTCCCTTGACCGGCTCGAGCTCCCACTAAACCACAACGGCTAGGCACACTCCCAACAACACTCAGGACATGGAGGACACGTCCCAAGTGCCCCAGAGCGAGCCAGCATGCCGTGGCATGCCAAAACTGCGCTCTGGGCGCGCTGGAGAGAGCCACCCGCAAGGGGCCGACGCTCCGGCCGGTCCCAGCCTCCCCAGTAGTGTCAAAGTACTCCCCCGACAGCCCCTCAGTGCAAAGCTACCCCAGGGACCCTCTCCCCCTCGCGCAAGAGCTCAGGCGACGCGTGCCCGTGCGCGCCCGACGCGGCCGAGCATGCACGGTCGCTGCAGCTCGTCCCCACTCACTTTCCCTCTGCGGCCGTTGCATCAGGAGGCCCTAAACCACGTCCCGAACCCGTGGTTTTGCGGCCAGCACCTCACTGTGCTTGCACGCGTGCCACGGTGAGTCGCCCGCGTGCCCGAGTCGGGTCACCGCCGTTGGCCTATAAATAGACCCCCCCCGGCACTCCAGCACCCTCCAAGCAGCTTCAGCACAACCAGTAGACACTCCCTAGCCGCCCAATCGAGCTCGCAGAGCTCCGGTGCTCGAGATCGACCGAGGGCCCTCCGCCTCGGAGCTCCGGTCGATCTCCGGCTACACGTCGGCTCCTGCGCTGCCCGACCTCTCATTACACTCCCCTCGACACCAGGAACATTTCACCTAACTCTCCCGAGCAAATCCATACCTCTAGCCCCTAGTTCAACTCGAACCCGAAACCCTTCCGCCACGAGCACCTCGTCACCGGCGACCCAGACCACCTCCGGTGACGTCCCGACCACGAGCAGGTAGGCAGAGGCACGAGGAACCCGTTCCCGTTCCTAGCTAGGCCTGAGGACAACGGCAACCTCGCCGGCGTCCATCTCCACCTCTCTGGCCAGAGGTAGGAGAAGGACCCGACAGGTGGAGCCCACCTGTCGGTGTCCGGGAGCAGCCAGCGCGCGCAGCCGCTGACGCTGACCCCACGGGCCCGCAGGTCAGGTTTGAACCTGGCCCGCACGCGCCTGGTGGCCAGGCCTGCTGGCTGGGCCGGCTGGATCCGTTTCCCTGGCCTTTTTCTTTTGTTTTAATCCAGCAAACTAAATGATTTTTATAAAAAGATTTAGCCAGTAGAAAAATATAATTCTTCCACCAGTATTTTTCTAAAAATGAGTAGTATTTGATTCTGTAATAGTTGACATTTATCAATAACAGAAACTATTTTGGTATAATAAAATGATATTAAAAAGCACTTGTTTGCTTCTGTTTGCTTTTAAATAAATATGCTTAGCTAATAAAACAGTAGGGAACATTTTTCAAAATAATAACCTGGATTTATTCAAGCCTTGCAACATTTTTAAAAGCACTTTGTGAACTGTTTTAGTAAAAGCTAGTATTTATTTATTCCTTTCTCGACGGTAGAATTACCGAGTGACGGAGGATCCAGAGCGGAAGACCTCGAAGACCCCGGATACCTAGCTGACCAAGGCAAGCATGCCCTTTTGCCATGACTTAAGTAAATAAAATGATGCATGCTAGAATAGCAAGTATTTTCCGTTGCATGTAATCACGATGTCGGTTCATCATTGATGTGATGGTACCGAAGGCTTCTTCGAAGCCCTTGCATTATAGTAGTGATTTCACATGGCTCCCCGGAGCATGAGCTTGATGAGTTGATCCTACCATCTACGAGGATCATGCTACTATCATGTTGGCTAGTAGAGTAGAATCACTTCATTGAGCTTGACCCCGTGAGGGTCATGATACTATCATGTTGACAAGTAATGTTAAGGCACATCAAGTTGACAAGTAATAATAGAGCATTTTATCATGAGCATGATGATGAGTTAAATAAAGAGTTTATGAAAACCCCGTCGGGTGCCACTAATGCCCGAAGGTGATGATGAGTTGGTGATCACTTTTGGTGAAGTGATGCACCGGTGATTTTGGTGTGAGTATGGTTCCGGAAATGGATTAGATTTATGATGTGTCGACCGTCCCAACCTTACCCAGTACGACCACGATACCCCTTTATGGGAAGGGGCTTTGTTGATTACTCTGGTCGGTGCTAGCAAAGAACCACATTACTAGTGGCGGGAGTGATCAGTGTCACTCTCGTGATGGGGTCGTGCCAGGTAGGGCGACTATGCCATTATTATGAGTTCCAGGCACACCGTTGGTCCCTGCATGGTTGATATAGTCCAGAGTCGGTGCTCGTAAGACGTACAACATGTGGGCTGGGTACCAATCGAGTGGATCTTTTTGTCTAGTATCGTCGGGGGAAAGATGACGATCGGATACTTACCTCGGGTATATGTGATATACCGCGAGTCGTGGATGACACGGAAGTATTCCGTTTCTCGTGGGTCCAGCGTACTACCTCTGCAGAGTGTAAACTATTCGAATAGCCGTGTCCACGGTCAAGGACAGTTGGGTGGTGCTGCTTAAACTATGTCCTGAGTTTCCGCATAAACCAAGTGTGTGTGTGGTGTTAAAAAGGTGTCGTTATAATCATGATAATCACAATAATATGATCAAGTTCGGTGACTTGACATATAGGGTAAACCCGGATGGTTTAGCCCTCATTAATACCTTGAGATTATGACAAGTCCGATGACTTGGCATATAGGGTGAACCCGGTGTGTTCAACCCTTAGCAGAGATGATGATATCTGTAACCTGTTCTTCAAAAGTAATTCTTTAACCTGATGCATATACATGATCATACCACCTCATCGCATTCCACTAAAGATGCATGTTACTGCCATTCATTACCATTTATGTCATGGGCTGTTTGCGAGTACATTCAAAGTACTCATTGGCTTGCCACTTGTTATGTTATTGACCAGACATGGAAGGACCGGAGTTTGGCGATGAGTACGCCGTCAGAGACGGACCTGCGATCTAGGACGCTTCCGAGTCAGAATGCCTGTCGGTGTAGGCTTGATGGCATGGGCACCGCTTAGCCCTTACGAGTTTCCTCTACTCGATGTATCCCTTTATTTGGCTTTAGGCCTTGCTCTTGAACCCGACCTTCTGGTCATTTGATGTAATAATTTGGTACTTGGATGTAAGACTCTATCACTCAGTATCTGTGTTCAGTGAACATTGATCCTTGGGGTCACTGGGCACGGCGACCTCGACTTGCTAGTCGGGGTCCCCACAGAACTGGTATCAGAGCCATCCTGACTATAGGAAGCCTTAGATAGCATGGACGTTAACCAAGAACGTTAGGACGCCAGCCCTGCACAACACTCTTGCACATACAACCTCCTGACTTCTCTCCTATGCCTTGTAGATGGCTTCTGTACCTGAGACGCTTCTGGAGACCGGCTTTCCACTACTTTTGGTGGATTGTCTCGAGAAGTGCCACGTACGACGCACGCCCATCTTCCTCTACCACGAGCATTGGGTCAACGCCGACACCAAGGAATATCACGTGGACGTGATAGTGAAGGCTAATGACTCCCCGTCTAGTTGGTTCTTTGAAGGACCACAGATGGGAGAGCTGATGTTGGCAGTGGAGACGGCTGCACGAGAGGCGCTCGTGCAACTCCGCAGCATCCTCCCTGAGATGGCCAACGAGCCTGTCACTCGTCATCTACCTTTCATTAAGGAAGCAGTGGATGGGAGTTGGACACTCACCCCCGCCACGGAGGATGGGATGCCACTGAGGTTTCAGACCTACTTCAGTCTCTCGTCAGACACCCTGACACACTTCCTGGTTAAGGAATCAGTCAAGCTTCGCCATGAGATGCACCTAGTCAAAGGCCTGCTCCACACAGAGAAGATGCAGAACCGCAAAGTAAAGAAGGCAAGCGCACCTGAAGGGAGGGCAGCTGTTGCCACTAGGGGTGGTGTGTTACCCATCCAGGCAGTCCCTCTTCAGAGTCGTCGCCTGACAGCGGAAGAGTACACTGAGATCTTCGTCGCCTCGCCCAAGAGACGCCGAGACGTGCGGATTCTTTCTTCCACTCCTATAAAGGAAGAGGATGTTGATGAAGATGAGGATCCTGTTGAGTCCGCCTTTGAGACCGAGCAGTCTGCCGCATAGATTTTTTTTGCGTAGGCAATCGGAGTACCCGAGTATAGGGTATCCTTGTATCCGTTTCTAAATTGCGTATGTGTGCTTTATGTAAGTCACATATTGCCTTGGGCAGTCTGTAAGTGACTACGTCACCTAGTTGTCATGAATGCAATTTCCAGTTTGTCAAAAACTTTGGTTTTAAAAACTTGGCACATGCACGTATTGGACCCCCTCCTACTAGGAGCAAATCCTTGTACTCCCGAGCAAGGTGGCATTTTGACATGTCTGTTTCTATGACAGGATGGTGAACGCAACCCGCAACAGCACCTTCGGCAACCCCGGCGCCGGCTCTTCAGGGACGCCGCAGGGAACCGAAGGAGAAGCTCACGCTGGAGGTCACCACGAGCAGCCTAGAGACCTTCCGCCACCACCTCCTCCTGGGAACTTGACGATGGCTCAGTTCCTTCAAGCTCTTCGAGAGGAGCGTCAAGCCAGCAATGCCGCTATCCAGCAGCTGACCCAAGTCCTGGTGGACAACCCGCCGCGGAATGAGTATGGCGGTGGTCGCTCTACTCTTTCTGAGTTCATGCGGACTACGCCCCCCATATTCACGGAGTCGACTGAACCCCTGGATGCCGATGACTGGATTCGCACCATTGAAGACCTCCTTGCGCTGGTCAAGTGCACCGATGATCATGAGAAGGTCCTTTATGCTTCTCACTGTCTCGGAGGCACCGCCAGGGCATGGTGGGATGGATTCCAGATCATGCGGGCAGGGCAAGTCGTCACGTGGGAAATGTTCAAGGAAGGATGTCCACCCGAGAGGGGACCTAGTAGGCCTAAATGTGGTGCACCAACCCTAGTGGGTTGATGCGGCCAACCTAATAAAACCTATTTCGGCCAAGTGTGAAAAGAAAAGGAAAAAGGGAAAAAAGGAAGGAGGAGACCAACTAGGAAGGGAGTCCTCCACCAAACCGAATTGGAGGAGGACTTTCCTCCCTTGCTCAGCCGAACCTCTCCTCCTTGGAGGTGGAGGCAAGGCAGCCCTCCCACCTCTTCCTCCTATATATAGTGGAGGTTTTGAGGGCAACACACGCGTGAAAATCCACGTGCTGCCCTCTCCTCCATAGATTGTCTCCCTCGTCTAGATTAGTCCGGCATAGCTTGGTGAACCCTGGTGGATTAGTTCACCACCACGCCGTCATGATGCTGGAGAACTCATCTACCTCTTTACCCCTCTTGCTGGATCAAGAAGGCGGAGATCGTCATCAAGCTGCACGTGTGCTGAACGCGGAGGTGTCGTCCGTTCGGTGCTAGATCGTAATTAGATCGTGGGACAGCTTGCGATTTGGATTGTGAAGACATTCGACTATATCAACCGCATTTCTTAGCGCTTCCCGCTTAGCAATCTACAAGGGTATGTGGATCCGATCTCTCCTCTCGTAGATGGTCATCGCCATGGATAGATCTTATGTGCGCGTAGGAAAAAAATTCTCATGCAACATTCCCCAACATATAGCAACATAATTCATGACCAGTGACAAGTAATAAAAGTAGAAAATGTGCACCAAGGTATCCCACTCCTTTTTCTAGAAAAGGACACGCCTGAAAGTAATCTTATATTAAGCAAGTGCCCAAGGACACATGGGAATTTCTGTCTAGTCATGTTCATCATATTGAGTTGATTCTTGTTTGCTACTTTGCTACTTTGATATGTGGGTGGACCGGTGATAATGTGTAATAACCCACAAGTATATGGGATCGCGATAGTTCTCGAGGATACAGTATTCAACCCAAATGTATAGATTCGACACAAGGGGAGACAAAAAATATTTGCACGTATTAGCAGTTGAGTTGTCAATTCAACCACACTTGGAGATTTAGTATCTGCAGCACAGTGATCAATAGCACAGTAATATGATATTTTTATAGCAGTGGTAACAATATGAGCAGTAACGGTGACAGTGATAACAGTTTTGTAGGAGTTGTAACTGTAGTAGCAACAGTAGTAACTTAGCAAGCACAATATGTGGAAAACTCATTAGCACTGGATGGGTGATATTGCTGGACAATATTCATCATATAACATTCACAACATAGGGCGACACAGAGCTAGCTCACGTCCATTGATATAATGTAGGCATGTATTCTGTAAATAGTCATATGTGCTTAAGGAAAAGAACTTGTATGCCATCATTTGTCCTACCCTCCCGTTGCAGCGAGGTCCATAAGGAAAGTAAGGGATATTAAGGCCTCCTTTTAATAGAGAACCATAACAAAGCATTATCACATAGTGAATACATGAACTCCTCATACTACGGTAATCACCAGAAAGAATCCCAATTATTGTCACTTTGGGGTATGGGATCCTAACACATAGTAGGTGCATATAACTTACAAGATCGTATCAGGAAAATAGATATAATGGTGAAAACATAAATGGTTCAGATCTGAAATCATGGCACTCGGGCCCTAGTGATAAGCATTAAGCATAGCAAAGTCATAGCAACATCTATCTCCGAACATAGTGGATACTAGGGATCAAGCCCTAACAAAACTAACTCAGTTACATGATGAATCTCATCCAGCTCTTCACCACCAGCAAGCCTATGAAGGGATTACTCACTCCCGGTGGAGATCATCATGGAATTGGCGATTGAGGAGGCTTGATGATGATGAAGACCGAAGATCCCCCTCTTCGGAGCCCCAAACAGACTCGAGATTAAGGCTCCCGATGAAGAACACGAGCTAGCGGTGGCTCTGTATCGTGAAACGCGATGAAACTTTCTCTCTATTTTTTTCTCCGAAAATAG
This sequence comes from Hordeum vulgare subsp. vulgare, assembly GCF_904849725.1. NCBI lineage: Eukaryota > Viridiplantae > Streptophyta > Magnoliopsida > Poales > Poaceae > Hordeum > Hordeum vulgare. The sequence goes on along the minus strand of NC_058520.1, from coordinate 342,799,642 downwards.
GATTTTATAGCGCTCTAATTAGGTTCAATAGAGCCATGTGGGCCCCACTAGACACCACGCCGTGCCAGGGGGGCCTGGCGTGCGCTGATGTCTAGTGAGCACTCGTGACCTCTCCTCTAGTGGTCCTTGGTTCCAGTATTTTCATTTATTCCAGAAAAAATCTCCAAAAAACGTCGTTCCAATCCGAGAAATTTTATTTCTGCACAAAAACAACACAATGGTAATTATGTTGAAGACAACGTTACTCCAGGTTAGTTTCATTCAAATCATGTAAATTAGAGTCCAAAACAAGAGCAAATGCATTAGGAAAAGTAGGTACGATGGAGACGTATCAAGGTGATATTCTTACTTGAACAAACAACCAACTTATTATTACCCTCTCTCGCAAGCATTCGCAACTATGAAATAAGAAGTAAGATAAATCTAACCATAGTATTAAACGTGTGGATCCAAATCAGCCCCTCATGAAGCAACGCATAAAGTGGGGTTTAAACTTCTGTCACTCTCACAACCCATCATCTACTTTTTACTCCACAATGACTTCCCTTAGGCCCATAACATTGTGAAGTGTCATGTAGTCGACGTTCACATGACCCCTCTAAGAGAAGTAACAACATACATATAATCAAAATATTGAACGAATACCAACTTTATGTGATTACTTATAACAAGCCTTCTCCCATGTCCTTAGGAACAATAGTTACTACTCACACCTCATCGCATCTTCAAGATCAGAGGTGTAATAATAATAATTAAGGACCTGGACATAATATCTTCCACCAAGTAATACCACAAGCATCAACTACAAGATGTAATCAACACAAATAGTAACCCACAGGTACCAATCTGAGGTTTTGAGGCAAAGATTGAATACAAGAGACGAACTAGGGTTGGAGATGAAATCGTGTTGGTGAAGATGCTGATGAAAATTGGTCCTCCCACGAAGGAGGAAGCGTTGGTGATGACGATGGATTTGATTTCCCCCTCCCGGAGGGAAGTTTCCCGAGCAGAATCTCTATGTAGAAGAGCAAAAGGGCATCTGCCCAAATTTCTGTCTCGAGAAGATGGTGCTTCATCTCGAAAGGTTGGTTACAATTTTTTCTACATAAAAACACACTATATAGGAAAAGGGGGCATGTGAGGGCTAACAGGTGGCCCCCAAGGCATTAGGGTGTGGTAAGGGGATGGTTGTTCCCTCTTGCCTTAGGGCCAACAAGTGGCCTCCCTGTGGTGTATTTTTGGCTCAATAATTCATAAATATTCCATATAAATTCTCCATTAATTTCACGTCACTTGGAGCATGTTGATTTTTCTGCCTTTTTCTCGGTTTTCCGGTCTAGAATTCCAATTTACACATATTTCCCTCTTTGTGATGTACCTTGCATATTCAGAGAAAAAGGGCATAAGAATTGTATGATAATAGGGAATGATGGACAAGAATAACACAAATATCAATATTAATTCATGATCCAAAAAGGACGTATCAACAATCATGCAATTCTTGTTGTAGACTTGGATGTTTCTAAATTTTGCTCATTGTTTTAATCTTTTTATCACTTGACATAGATCGAGGAGCTCAAGCATCGCCCCCATAGTCATGAATTGTTTACTAAAACACATACACATCGATGTGGTAGACTTCCTCAAGAAGGGTCTCCAGTAAAAAAATTAAGTTCAGATGCACTTGAATTTTTTTATGTCTTCCATATTTTTGTTTGTGTGGTAAATAGTCGAAACACATAACAATTCCTGAAATTTACAGAAAGAACTTCAATATGAAGCATTAAAGCACCCAGAACTGTTGGAGAATGGTATTAAGGATGGTGATATGTTTACATTTGTTTGTGGAAAATAAAAATGGATATGTTCGTGTTGTCAGCTTTGGGCCAACTCCATCTGACCTAGAGTTGCCAGGAACCCAGCAGTATAATTATACAAAGCTTCAAATAGTGTTGAAAAAGTGTCGTGTATTTGACCCAAAAGTGGAACAACTGCAAGATCTAGTGGATGACATGAAGAAGCAAATGGCTGGGATGAGGCAACTTTTTCTATTTTCACAAGGGCAGCAAGATGAAAGCAATAGCATACTTGGACATGAATCAAATACTCCATGCAAGGTAACACAAGTCCTATTATATTGTGGGACATGTAGTGCTATGATTTTCATTACATTTAACATCTACAATGCTTGATTTTAATGTAGAACATATGGACAAGAGAATCTATTAATACTGAGGAAGTGGCTGAGTCACATGCTTCCATGCAGAATGATGAAACTCTTACTGGAAGAAGAATTGTTCATGTTGAGAAACATAACACACAAAATGGGTGTATATTTCCTTTCTTTTTGGCCTTTCATTGTTAAAATGCTTCTTTATGAATTTGCTTATTTACCATGATTATACTCTTTGGCATAGGGTGGAAGAGATGTGATACTATATAGCATAGCTAGACTTTAAATGTTGTTGTTGCCAAAGGAACAATTCAAACAACTAATCCAAAGGTTGTGGTGGGGGTGAAATTGTCATATATTCGGTGTTCAAAAGGGAAACTCAGTTGCCTTGTCCGTATAGGAATGTGTTCACCATGGGAGATGCTAAGGGGAAATCCATTGCATGGCCATATGTTATGATAATAATCTAAAGCACTTGATTTCTTCTCTTTTGTTCTAATCGATCACCTATTAAGTAGTGATTGTTGTTGCAGCTCAAAGATCCCAAGAATACAACTAATATGCCAGGAGGTGCAGGTATTATGATATTCATCAAATTCACATGCCAATTAAATAGACACATTGTTTTTGAACTTGCACATACTAGGAAACTACAATATATACAATCATACATGTTATTTTATCTATCATGTAACTATGGTATTCCAATGCTTGGGCAATGAATACTTCATTTTGCAAAAACTAAAGTATCTCCAAAAATATAGTTTTTGACTGTATCTTGAAAATAGGTTCAGACTTTGATGCGAGGAGGTGTAGTATTCTAATGCCATGGTTTTATAGACTTTGATGCTAGGAGGTGCGTTACTTTAAAAACCACTATTTTTCTTAGTTTTAGCAAAACTATGGAGGTGTTTGGAAAATGTAGTATTCCTCACTTTCCTTGGTTTGACTGTTGCATGCATCGTCCAGATGAACCAAAAACGCAAGTTAGGCTTTGTTTGGAAGTAATTATTATTTTTAAACCTAAGTATTTTAGTACTAATTTTTTTAATCCGATGACGAAGGTACTTCAGTTTATGAAAATGTCATTTTTTTAAGTATTTCAAAAATTGTGATGAGTTTGGTAAATAAAGTAAGCAATTGTGTATACGACCACTAGATTAGAGAGAGACTTTGTTATGTTTCTCAGTTTTTTATAAAGAGGTCCCAACCAATTAAATCGAGTGGAGTTATGAGCAAAACCTGCATGGTTATCAGTAAAAGTTACATGGTTCTGAGTAAAAATTGCATGGTTATCAGGTCTGTAAGTGCATATAGTGCCCCTTAGTGATTTTGGTGGTTTGAAGACTTATAGGTTAAGGGACTGATAAGTTTGTAAGTGTACACAAGCTCTATAAGTCGCTAAGGAGTTTGAGTTATTCGATGAATATCGACCCCTAAAAATGTATGTCTTCGGGTGAAGACTTTGGTCATTCCTTGAAGACTTTGATCGCGAAGAAATTGTGAAGAAATTGATATTTCTCAAGAAGATATTGAAGATGAGGAATTCGGTGTGTCCCGAAGAAAATATTCTAAAGACTTTGAAGCTTGAATATTTAATCTTTTTGTTTCATATTCTTCATTCTTAAGTCATAGGAACATCGTACTGTTAAAGGGGGTCGAGGTAAAACTACGGAAAGAATTTCCCCATGATGCTCAACCCAAGCCTACACCTACCAAATTCTCAAAGTGAGGAACATGAGGACTTTCACAGTTGAAAGTTCCAACTGTTGCCGCGCCACGCGCCACCTGTCTCAAATCTCATATCATTAAGGGAATTTATGTCAAATCATGTCGGGATGCTCCCAGGCTATAAATAGCCGCTCCCCACAACCACTAGTCGGTTGGCTGCTGCAAGCGAAACTGACACTTGTCATTTAGAGCAACCCAAATTCCTCAAATCCTTTGAGCAAAAACCAAAACCCAAGTGATTGAGCATCACTGAAGAAGTTATTCCTGTGTGGAATCGACGCTTGTTACCTTTGAGGATTGTGCATCCTCCACATGGCTGGGCGTCATGGTATAGAGCATCCAGCAGTCAATTGTGGATCGTCGACTGACCGAGTTTGTGAGGGTTTGGCAATCTGTCCTGAAGACTTACCACGAGTGTTGGGCGAGGACTGTGTGTCCGTAGCTCAAGGAGAATACGGTAGGGACTCCGTGTCCTGGGACTCTATGTCCTTTTGGTTTCAATACCAAGCCGCTCCAAACCAGACGTACAACTGTCACAACAGTTGGAACTGGGTCATCAACAACTGTCTTCATTGAGCTACTGGTTCTATTTCCTCAACTCTTTTTATTTCTTCATTTGCAGGTTGAATACTTTCATATGTATTGTTTGAAGAATTTGACTGAAGACTTTCTCTGAATTCCTCACCTCGAATTCTTCACCTGAGTTATTCATCACCTGCTTATCTTGTATTCGTGTCATGTGCAAACCGATTCTCTACATTCACGTTGAGTACTTTGGTGTAGATGTTTTTGCACTTCTCACTAAGTACTATTTCCGCTGCACTCAGTTCATGACCCAGGACTTTCCTCACTAGGAATTTCCTTAGTGATGAATTTGTAAAAATCGCCTATTCACACCCCTCTAGTCGATATAACGCACTTTCAATTGGTCTCAAAGCAAGGTACTCCCTTGTTTTGTGTGATTTTCGTTTAACCGCGTGGAGTTTTAGTGTGTCGACCGCAGGTATGATCAAGGTTACTGTAGGCTGTCCTACCTTCGATGGAAAGGACTTTCCCTACTGGAAGACCAAGATGCAAATGCATCTTCAAGCAATTGACAATGATCTCGGGTACATTGTGGAAAATGGTGTTACCTGTATCACTACTACTATATATGTCGATGGTGTGAAGAAGTTCAAGCAACTCGACTCGCAAGCGAATAATAACATCTGTGGCCACCAGAGAAAAGGTCGGTATGGAAGAGTCAGTGCTTTGGGCACAGCTAAGCTTCTCTAGGATAGGTTGTCCAAAGTCAATGAGGGAGTCTCAACACAGCGTTACTCTCGTGTCGATGTTCTTCGCAATCTCTTCAACCGTTTCAAGAGGATTGATAATGAAAGCTGCCAAGACACCTTTGATCATCTCACTGACATCTCAAATGAATTTCAAGCTCTCGGTGCCAGAGACATCATTGACCATGAAGTTGTGAAAAACTGCTACAATCTCTTGATCCATCATTGGACACACTAGTTCTGATGATCCAAGAACGAAGAGACTACAAGATGCTTGATCCTGCAGATATACTTGAGAGACTCAATACTCATGAATTCCAACAAGAAGAAAAGAGAGATCTATATGGACCAACCTATTCAAGACCTCGTGCGTTGAAGGCAAAGGCTATTTCCTCATCTGAAGAAGAAGAATCTGACTTCAGTCTTGGTGATCCTGAAGAACTTGGGCATGAACTTGATATGCTCGTGAGGAAATTCCAGAAGTTCACATGGCCACTTCGGAAAATCTTCAAGAAAAGATATGAGGAAATCAAAATCTTCATCTAAGGACTACATTGCTGACTCTCCTCGCTGGGTGAAAGAATCAAGAAAGAAGAAATATAAGGATGAAAGTTCTGATGATTCGAAGAAAAAGAAGAAATCTTCAAAGTCCTCATCGCACAAGAAGACCAGTTTCAGAAACCACACGTCCTTCTCTGATTCTAGTGACTGTGAACCTGATGATTATTAAAAGCCCAGTTAATATAAACTTGCCAACATTGACATTAAGCAACAAAATGCTATCGAAAAGCTTCAGAAACTGCTAGACAAAAGCGATGATCTGTTAAATGATGAAATAAATTGTACTCAAATCCTCACTAAAGATGTTCAAAGTCTTCAGTCTAGATTTGATAGTCTTCAAGATCGTTATGGTACACTCTTGGCTGATCATGAGAAGCTTTCCTATGAATTTCTTCAAAGGAAGCTTGATCTTGAGAAGTTGAAAATTTCCCATGATGATCTTCGAATGGAAAATGATTCATTCCTTGCTCAAAATATCAGTACCAATCAGGAAGAATTCATTCCACCATGTCTTAAATGCTTCGAACGTGAAACTGCTAATTCCTCACCAGAAACCTCAAATGCTTCTATCACTACAAATTCTTCAACTATTCATGTGGTATCTAATTCTTCACTTGAGGAAACCACAAATGCTACTAACGAAAATGCAAGGTTAAAGGAAATGTATGTGGCAGGCGTATACAAAAGTCTCAAATGGCATCAAACCCTTTGCGATGTGCTCAAAAGGCACATTCTAAACAGGAACCCGAGGAAAGAGGGCATTGCCTTCGAGAGGAAACTGAATGTTGATGGATCCTACTGGAAACCTGAGCAGTACCCCAAAACCTCATGGGTTGCTGCTAAAGGACCTCCCATTGATCCATCCACTCTAACAGGCTTTTCATGTGAAATGTCCTATTCCTCTCATGAGTCATGTGACTCTAACTATAAACTGTTCAAAAATCAATCTGGTGAAGTATTTGCTCAATATGTTGGAACTAAATGCAGGAATGGACCTCCCGTGAGGAAAATATGGGTTCCAAAAAGTTTCTTGGAAAATCTTCACGTGAATGTCCTCATGAAACCACCAGTCAAGAACGAGAACCCCAGATCAAATTCCTCAGGTGGACCAAAGTCTTCACGAGGATCAAATTCCTCAGATGGTCAAAATTATGCTCATACTCGCACTAATGCTTCTGATATGCAGGGAAACTATAGGGGACATGCCAGCCTTGTCATTTGGGTACCCTAACCCGCTACCGGAACCCGAACCGAACCGAATTACCCGAATTGTCGGGTAATTTGGGTATCAGGTTAGGGTTCGGTTCTCATTTCCTCGCTATTCGATTTTCATGCTAGGGTTCGGTTGCAGTCTGGAAAACCTGAAATAACCATATTACCCGAATTATTCATACTAGCCAAATTATTCATGCTATTATTACACTACCCATACTAACTAAAATAGCCAGACTATCCAAAATACCCACACTACTCAATTTATTTATAACAAAATTTAATGTGTGCTCCGAATATTTTGGGTTTTTTAGGTACCCGAATTGCCCGAACCGAAATTTTGGGTAATTAGGGTTCGAGTACTTTTTCGCATTGAAAATTCCGGTTCCTATTTTTGAGTACCCGAATTAACCATGACCCAAACTACCCGAACCGAAATAACCAAAATACCCGAACGCCCAGGCTGAGGGACATGAATATGAGCACTATTCCTCAAATCACTATGTTCACATGTCCTCTAAAAATTTCTCTGCCTATTCATCTGAGTATTCTAACCCCCCTACTGTGAAAAGAAGTGCTTTAGCTTCAATGCCTCCATTCTCATATGGTTCTCAGAGGATGATGAACTCTTTGAAACCCCACCAGATGTGGGTGGTGAAGAAATCGAACTAATCACTTCTGCAGGTGAGGTCTCCAGATGAAAGTCATCAATTGAAGAATTTCTGGAGACCTGCGGAAATTGCTTGATTGGATGCAAGCTAAAACATGATGAAATAATCTAACATTTCACTCGTCCTCAAACTTACTGTTTGTGATGAAATTCAAGTCTGATGAAACTAATATCATATTCTTCAAATATGAAGCATATGAGATGGTAAGTTGTACTAATTCATCTGTAGGATAATCAACCCAAGAACATAGAGTGGGTTCTTGACAGTGGATGTAAATATCACATGACTCGTGATAAAAGCTTATTGATGAATATCCCACTCACTCCACCACCACCGAAGCAAATCACTTACGTTGATAAAGGTAAAAGCAAGGTATTGGGACTTGGTAAAGTGGCTATCTCTAAGGATTGGCACATGGAGAAAGTTATGCTTGTCGAATCCCTTGGGTTTAACCTTATGTCAGTCTCAATGCTTTGTGATCTTGATATGATTGTCATCTTTGGAAAATATAGATGTGTAGTCATCATGGAATCTGACAAATCCAAAGTCTTCGAAGGCTTTAAGAGAGGAGACTTGTATATTGTTGATTTTTCTACAAGTCCACAACCAGCCATGTGTCTACTAGCAAAAAACATCAGAAGGCTGGCTATGGCATCGACAACTCGGTCATGCAGGCATGAGGAATTTCCACAAACAGGCAAAGAAAAAGCATGTCATCGGCATCGAAACTGTCAAATTCCTCAAAGACCATCTGATAACGAGTTGATGGATATACTTCTCGCCCCTCATTGGTTACCCCAAGTGGAAGGTGGAGATGTAGTCAGCAACAGATTTCCCTTACACGGGGACTGTAAGGTTTATCGAACCAGGAGGACTCCGAGGTTCAACAAGTAGGTGTCCGCTGCTCTGGCGCTAGCAAAAGACGTGGACCTGCACACACAACAAATAACTTTGCTCCCAACAAGTACATAGAGGTTGTCAATCTCTCCGGCCTTGTAGTTTGCAAAGGATCAAAACACAAGCGGGAATAGTGATAGTGATTGCAACGGGAAAGTAAATAAAGCAGTAAATAGTGAAGGTGTAAGCAATGGTGGTAATATGGACCGGAGTCACATGATGTTCACTAGTGATGTCTCTCTCCCAAAAGACGATAAACAACTATGCATGGGTAAACAAATCACAGCTAGGCAATTGACAGAATTATGAATGCACCACAATGCTAATTATGCTACTAGAAAGTTAGAGGCTCGAAAGTAATGGGCAGTACGCCAAGACAAGTAGACCGTTTATTCATCAGCATCTACTTACTAATCATCCACGTTGAGATATCTATCTAGAACATCTCGCTGATATTAAGTTGCGAGCCCCACCCAAAGTGTAAACTCAAAGCAAAGGACAACTGCATTAACAAACTTTGCGTAAGGTAAACAATACTTGCAACCACGGTCACAAGCACCGTTGTTTTCTCCCTGGTGGCAACAACACATCCCCTAGTCTCACGTTTCTATCACTCAAGCTAGACATCAGGGGGCATGAACCCACAATCATGCATAACGCTCCCTCTTGGAGTTACAATCTACTACTCGGCCAAAGCAATAAAAAGCAACGGAGAACATGCATGAATCACTAAAGAATATAATATAAAAGGATAATCAAATATATAAGTCATCACAATCTGAACATAATCTCATAATCCATGGGATCCCAGCAAACCAAGCATAGCAATAGTAGGAAAATATAATAGATGCCTTGATCATGTAGGGCAGCTCACAACGGCTAAACATTGAATCACAAGATTGGAGAGAAGACATCACATAGCTACTGGTCATGGACCCATGGTCCAAGGAGGACAACTCACGGCACGTCCGGGAAGCGTCCATGGCAGTGGAGAAGCTCCCGGAGGTCAATCCTCCCTCCGACAGGGTGCCGGGAAGAGGTCTTCTGACGCTCCCGATCTCAGGAGCGCTGCGGCGGCGAAACGATGGAAAAATTCACGATTTTGGATATGATTGAAGGGTTTCTGATCGGAGGGGTAAATATAGGCCAAAGGAGGACGTCAGAGGATGTGGGCCCCACCCAAGCGACCTGTGGGTGCGGCCAGGAGGGGGGCGCGGAGGGAGGCCTCCTGGGCAGGCCCTGGGTCCCCTCTGGCCCACCTTTGGTGCTCCGAAAGCTTCCGTCATGCTGATTTTTATATATTTTTCTCGGGATTTTTGGGACTCTGTAAATTGGGGTAAAAGTCCCTGCAAAAAAGACATCAGCAGACAGAAACTGGCACTGGGTGCACTGAGTTAGTAGGTTAGTCCAAATATGTGTAAGAAGGTATGAAAGTGTAGCAAAACATATAACAATGTCGCCAAAAAGATCATGGAACAAGCAGAAATTATAGATACATTTGAGACGTATCAACATCCCCAAGCTTAATTCTTGCTCGTCCTCGAGTAGGTAAATGATAACACAAATAATTTCTATGGTGACATGCTAACACACATATAAGAAATTCAAAGTAAAGCAAGTAAGATATGCAATTCAAGTCAAGACAATAACAAGCAAGAGTCTATATTTAGTATTGAAAAATGCAAAGTAAGAACATAAAGGTGCAAGAGCTCTCGTTGTCCATGACTCGAATGTCTCCAAATGGTGTTTGCATGCAAGAAGGGGGAGATGGGTTGAGAGAATAAAAATAGTTTATTGTTTTAATTGAGAGCTCAATCTACTAAAACTTCACACTTGGTCTCCTTCGGAATATTATTTTGACTCATTCCGAGACCACTAGTGAGGCACAAGTCAAAACGATCATCTCCCTTTCGACTATGAGCACTCATGCAATGGATAAGGGCAAGCAAGATATGTTTACACTTAGGATGGAAAAGTGAATAATGATGGTGAAGGAAGACAAAAAAGGTGCGAAAGGCTCACATCAATGAGGACAACCATAGGCGAGAGAAAGCCAAATGATAGATATGATGTGAGGAGTAGGGATTGCCATGCAACGGATGCACATATGAGCTAAGGTAAGCTCTCCAATGGAACTAGTGGGGGTGGATCCAACTTGCTTGCTCATGAAGACCTAGAGCTCATTTGAGGAGGCTCATCATTGGAATATACAAGCCAAGTTCTATAGTGTAAGGGTCCCCACATAGTTATGCATGAATGATGATCTCTATGGAGTACAAATATAACAATGGAGTACGAGTGTGGATCTTTCAAAAGAGTAGTAGCGTTGCCCCCTTCTCTCTTCTTATTTATTTATTTTTTATTTTATTTTATTTTTGTGGCCTCTTTGGCTCTTTCTATTTATCTCTCGTTTGTCCTCTTTGGGATCTTTTCATGTGTCCTCTTTTGGGATCTTTTAATTTGTCCTCTTTGGGATCTTTTCCTCACTTAAGGGCAACACTCTATGTTTTACAATAATAAAAAAAAGATCTTCACACTTTATAAGAAGTACTCAACATAAAGACAAATGAAAACTATCATGATGCATGCAAATGTATGCCTCTACGAGTATAGCAAGATATGCAATGATACTAGCGAGTCATGTAGCAATAATAAGGGCAAGGCACAACTAGCATGCGGCTCCTCGATAAAGCAAAAACATGTATGGCATGAAGATCAAGTCATGAGATGGTGGATGTTGCATGGCAATGTATCTCGGAAAGTCTATGGAAATGCCTTAATAGGTAGGTATGGTGGCTATTTTGAGGAAAGATATAATGAGGCTTATGATGACAGAGTGTATCATGCCAAGGGTTTGTATGCACCGGCAAAGTTTGCACCAACTCTCAAGATGAGAAAGGGCAATGCACGGTAGCGAAGAGGCTAGCAAAATATGGATGGTGGAAGTGCCAACAATCGAATACTCACATTAGTCCAAAGAACTCGTGCACTTATTATCGGTAACTCTCTATCTAGTCAGGAGATTCACAAAGATACAAGCACCCCGAGGAGGAGTGTTTAGGGGTTTGGTTATCCTTGTGCATGCTCGACCCATGATAACGTGAGGGTACTCTATATATTCCAACCCCTCCAGAGGTTAGCGATCCATCTAGTAGCTAGAGTTCTCAACTAATTGTTTAGTTTTGAAAAACACACGGATTTCCCAAAATACGACACCTATCACTAATAGGCTCAAGCTCTTGGCACCAATATTCCAAACACTACTCAAATCAATACCTCAAAACTATTGCAAGTTACTACTATACTTAAATAGCAACCTCAATTACCTACTCATGCAAGACACACAACTCAGTGCAACAAGCCAACTATCTAAATAATATAAGCATGATAACTCAAGAGATTTCCAAAATCAACCTAAATAAAAGTTCTTAAAAAGATGAAGCATGAAAACTAAGAGCTAAGCATGACAGCAACTATGAAAAGATAAAGAACACACAAAAAGATAAGCACGAAAACCTATGTTGTGTTCTAGGGTGGAGTGGAGCGTGTTTCACTCCCAAATAAAGAAGGCTAGGTTCCAACTTGTTATGAACATCAAACAAAACTAAAACAAACTAAAAAGTAAAGAGCGGGATGCTCCAAGCATGGCACATAACATATGAAGTGATAAAAATATAGTATGGAGATGGACGAACTTATGATTGTTGATGGAGAAGGGGATGCACGGGGGCATCCCCAAGCTTAGACGGTTGAGTCTCCTTGAATATTTTTTGCGGGTGCATGGGGGAATCCCCAATCTTGAGCACTTGACACTCCTGGATCTTCTTTCATCATCTTCCATCGCATACTTGAAAACTCCCTTCATACGAAACTCATCATAAGCTGATTAGAGTGGTTAGTGCCCATAGTAAAATAATTTATTCCCTACTGGAAATAAAGATTTTAATGAAGAGCTACGGTTTCTCAAGTTTGCCAAAAGGTTTTTCCAAGAAAAAGCAAGCTTAAGATTTGCAAAATGATGAAAACGGAAAACATGGCAGAATCTGTGAAAAAAAGAACAACAGGTAGTAAATAATTATTTAGAGGCATTTCTGCAACTCAAATCAAAAAACTCAGAACATACGCTAGAAAGACAATTATATATAGCATGCTGTCAAAAAGAGTCAGATCAAAAATATGATCTGGTGAGTTTTGGCGAATTTTTCCGTCAGGCAGACAGAATCTGTTTCTGGACAGCACGTCACAACCTTTGAACTTTCTTGCAATCAGAGGCTAAAACTTGGCACAAAGCTTGAAAATAAATATACAATGATATTGCTACAGTAGTAACAAGCATCAAGACCACTAAAACTGAAAGTAAAAAACAAATTGGGTTGCCTCCCAACAAGAGCTTTCTTTTATGCCTTTGAACTAGGCATGATGCAAAAAAGATCAAGTATTATTAACTCCATAAGAATAACTTGCCCGAATAACGGACTCATAAGGTAACTTAATCTTCTTTCGAGCGAAGTGTTCCATTCCCTTTTTAAGGGGAAATTGGAATCTAATGGTCCCTTCTTTCATGTCAATGATAGCACCAACGGTGCGGAGAAAAGGACGTCCGAAAATAATTGGACATGAGGGATCACACTCAATGTCCATAATAAGAAAATCAACGGGAACATAATTATCATTGACAATAATAAGAACATCATCAATTCTCCCTAAAGGTTTCTTTATGGAATAATCAACAATACGAACACCAAAAGAACATTGATCATAAGGTTTCAGATCAAGCATATCATACATTCTTTTGGGCATAACGGAGGCACTAGCTCCAACATCACATAAAGCAAAGCAAGAGATATTATTCAATTTAATCTTGACCATAGTATCCCAACCATCTTCTAGTTTTCTAGGAATAAAAGTCTCTAGATTGAGCTTCTCCTCCCTAGCTTTGATAAGAGCATTGGTAATATGATCGGTGAAGGCAATATTGAGTGTACTAGTGTGGGGGTCTTTAGCCATTCTTTGCAAAAAGGTGATAACTTCGGAAAGACTACAATTATAAAAGTCAAGATTACTACCATTAATTGAAGTGGTGGTAATGTCATCTAAGCTTATTCTTTGGGTAGTCTCTACGTTCAAAGTACCTTCTTGTCCTAAAGTTGAGGTATTAGCATCACCATTAATAGGTCCATTGGTACTAGGGATGTGATGGGTGCTAATAGTTTTGAGATCTTCAACAACTTGTATAGTATCAAGGGTAGTGTGTGTAGGAAGGCTACTAATCCTATCTTCCTCTACTTTTTCTCTAGCCCATCTATCCTTAAGTTTGGCTAGCATTCTTATATTCTCATTAATTTGGACTTGGATAGCATTCATGGGTGTGGTTTTCCTTTCCTCAAGGGGGCAAGTTCTAATTTTAAGCATCTCTACATCATGAGCTATGTTGTCTACCTTCAAAGAGAGACTATCTAATTTTTCTAATTTCTCTTCTACACTCTTGTTGAAGGTTTTTTGAGAAGTGATAAAGCCCTTAAGCATGCTCTCTAATTACTAAGTGGAGTTTTTGGTACTAGGATAAGTGTTGTTGTTCCCATAGTTGTTGGATGGAAACGGTCTAGGATTGCTACCAAAATTACTCCTATAAGCATTATTATTAAAGTTGTTCCTAGAGATAAAATTAACATCAACTTGCTCTCTTTCTTGAGCAACCAAAGAACTTAAAGGAACATCATGAGGATCAATAGGAGCTTTCTTAGTAACTAAAGTTATGATCATGTCAACCTTATCATTAAGGGAGGAAATCTCCTCAACAGAGTTTACCTTCCTACCTGTTGGAGCTCTCTCGGTGTGCCATTGAGAATAATTTGTCATCATCTCAACCAATAGCTTCGTGGCAGCACCAAGTGTAGTTGACATAAAGGTTCCTCCCACAGCCGAGTCTAACAAATTCCGCGAGGTAAAGTTCAATCCTGCATAGAAAGTTTGTATAACCATCCAAGTAGTCAAACCATGCATAGGGCAATTCTTAACAAGAGATTTTTATACTTTCCTAAGCTTGGGCAACGAGTTCATTATCCAGTTGCCTAAAATTCATAATGTTACTTATTAACTGGATAATCTTAGCACGCGGGTAATATTTCCCAATAAAAGTATCTTTGGACTTATCCCAAGAATCTATGCTATTCCTAGGAAAAGATTGAAGCCACACTTTAGCTCCTCCTCTCAAGGAGAAAGGAAAAAAGCTTAAGTTTAACAATATCACCATCTACTTCTTTATATTTTTTCATATCACAAAGCTCAACAAAATTATTCAAGTGCAAAGCAGCAGCATCTCCAGCACCGGAGAATTGATCTTTCATAACAAGGTTCAGTAAAGCAGGTTTAATCTCATAGGAGGTCGCCCCAGTGGCGGGAGCAGCAATAGGAGTGCAGATAAAGTCATTGTTGTTGTGACTAGTGAAGTCACACAACTTGGTGTTTTCAGTGGAACCCATAGCAGCAGCAACAAGCAAGAACAAAGCAACTAAATTTTTTGTGGTTTTTGGTATAAGACTCTAAAGCAAAAACTAGAAAGCAAACTAACAAGACTAAAAAGCAAAGGTAAAGGATAGCATGCAACTCCCTTATCTTGAAGACTCGAGTCCCCGGCAATGGCGCCAGAAATTTGCTTGATGACGAGTTGATGCATATACTTCTCGCCCCTTGTTGGTTACCCCAAGTGGAATGTGGAGATGTAGTCAGCAGCAGATTTCCCTTACATGGGGACCATAAGGTTTATCGAACCAGGAGGACTCCAAGGTTCAACAAGTAGGTGTCTACTGCTCTAGCGCTAGCAGAAGATGTGGACCTACACACACAACAAATAACTTTGCTCCCAACGAGTACAAAGAGGTTGTCAATCTCTCCGACCTTGTAGTTTGCATAGGATCAAAACACAAGCGGGAATAGTGATAGTGATTGCAACGGTAAAGTAAATAAAGGAGTAAATAGTGGAGGTGTAAGCATGGTGGTAATATGGACCGGAGTTATATGATGTTCACTAGTGATGTCTCTCTCCCAAAAGACGATAAACAACTATGCATGGGTAAACAAATCACAGCTGGGCAATTGACAGAATTATGAACGCACCGCAATGCTAATTATGCTACAAGAAAGTTAGAGGCTCAAGAGTAATGGGCAGTACGCCAAGACAAGTAGATCGTTTATTCATCGGCATCTACTTACTAGTCATCCACCTTGAGATATCTATCCAGAACATCTCGTTGGTATTAAGTTGTGAGCCCCACCCAAAGTGTAAACTCAAAGCAACGGACAACTGCATTAACGAACTTTGCGTAAGGTAAATAATAGTTGCAACCGCGGTCACAAGCACCGTTGTTTTCTCCCTGGTGGCAATAGCACATCCCCTAGTCTCATGTTTCTGTCACTCAAGCTAGACATCAGGGGGCATGAACCCACAATCATGCATAATGCTCCCTCTTGGAGTTACAATCTACTACTCGGCCAAAGCAATAAAAAGCAATGGAGAACATGCATGAATCACTAAAGAACATAATATAAAAGGATAATCAAATATATAACTCATCACAATCTGAACATAATCTCATAATCCATCGGATCCCAGCAAACCAAGCATAGCAATAGCAGGAAAATTACATATATGCCTTGATCATGTAGGGCAGCTCAGAAGGGTAAACATTGAAGCACAAGATTGGAGAGAAGACATCACATAGCTACTGGTCATGGACCCATGGTCCAAGGAGGACTACTCATGGCACGTCCGGGAAACGTCCATGGCGGTGGAGAAGCTCGTGGAGGTCAATCCTCCCTCCGGCAGGGTGCGGGAAGAGGTCTTCTAACGCTTCTGATATCGGGAGCGCTGCGGCGGCGGAACGATGGAGAAATTCGCGATTCTGGATAATATTGAAGGGTTTCCGATCGAAGGGGTAAATATAGGACAAAGGATGGCGTCAGAGGAGGTGGGCCCCACCCAGGCGACCTGTGGGAGCGGCCAGGAGGGGGCCGCGCAGGGAGGACGCCTGGGCAGGCCCTGGCTCTCCTCTGGCCCACCTTTGGTGCTCCAGAAGCTTCCGCATGCTGATTTTTATATATTTTTCTCGGGATTTTTGGGACTCTGTAAATTGGCGTAAAAGTCCATGCAAAAAAGACATCACCACAAAAAAACTGGCACTGGGTGCACTGAGTTAGTAGGTTAGTCCAAATATGTGTAAAAAGGTATGAAAGTGTAGCAAAACATATAACAATGTCACCGAAAAGATCATGGAACAAGGAGAAATTATAGATACGTTTGGGATGTATCACCATCTTTGTGGTGCTTGTGAGTTTGGAAAAATGACTAGATCCAAACACCCCTCAAATACTATCATGAATACTACTCGTCCGTTTGAATTGCTTCACATGGATCTCTTTGGACCTACTCATTATGCTACCCTAACCAATGCAGCATCTCCATATGGCTTTGTCATCGTTGATGACTATTCTCGTTATACTTGGGTACACATCATTGCTTACAAAAATGAAGTGCGGCAAGTCTTCAAACAATTTTCCTCAAGGGACTCAACAAACTTTGACGTCAAGATCAAACACATCAGGAGTGATAATTGGACAGAATTCAAAAATACCGGTCTTGATGAACTTGGTATAACTCATGAATTGTCTGCTCCTTATACTCCTCAACAGAATGTCATCGTTGAATGCAAAAAATAGGACGTTGGTTGAAATGTCATGGACTATGCTTGAATAGTATGAAACTCCTCGTCGATTTTGGCATGAGGCAATCAACACTGCTTGCCACATCATCAATAGGGTATATCTTCACAAATTCCTCAAGAAAACCTCGTACGAACTCCTCACTGACAAGAAACCCAATGTAAGTTATTTCAAAGTCTTCGGTGTAAGATGCTAGATTAGAGATCCTCACCATAGCTCAAACTTTGCACCTGAAGCACATGAGGGTTTTATGCTTGGTTACGGAAAGGATTCGCACACCTACAGAGTCTTCCACACCTATCACAACAAGGTTGATGAAACTGTAGATGTGCGGTTTGATGAAACTAATGGCTCGCAAAGAGAGCAACTGTCTCATGTGCTAGATAAATTGACTCATGAGGAATCTATTAAGCACAAGGCTACTGAAGATATCATTCCTACTGAGGAACAACCCCTTGTTGAAGAAGTCGTCCCAAACAATGATGAAACTCAAGCAGGTGCACGTGAGGAAATTGCTACAGACCAAATTCCTCAACCCAACCAAAGTCTTCAACCAACACATCCAAGGATTGCAAATGAAGTGGAAATTGACAAAATCCTCGATGACATCAACGTGCCAGGTCCTCTCACTTTCTCAAAAGCTTCACATTTAGATAACTTTTGTGGGCATTCCTCTTTTGTGTCTATCACAGAACCCTCAAAAGTTGATGAAGCCTTCATGGAACCTGAGTGGATTCAAGCCATGCAAGATGAACTTCTTTAGTTCAAGCTAAATGACATATGGGAACTGGTCTAAAGACCAAATCCTTGCAAGCACAATATCATCGACACCAAGTGGATCTACCAAAACAAGCAAGATGAGGATAGTCAGGTTGTGAGAAACAAGGCACGGCTTGTAGTCCAAGGCTACACACAGGTTGCAGGAATTGACTTTGATGAAACTTTTGCACCTGTTGCTAGACTTGAAGCTATTCGATTATTGCTTGCTTATGCTAACCATCACAATATTACTCTATATAAAATGGATGTGAAAAGTGCATTCCTCAATGGTAAGCTTGAGGAAGAAGTATGTGTTGCTCAACCCCCAGGTTTTGAAGACCCGAAGCATCCTCACAAAGTCTTCAGACTCAAAAAGGCACTCTATGGCCTCAAGCAAGCCCCTCGGGCGTGGTATGACACATTGAAGGAATTCCTCATGAAGAAGGGCTTCAAACCCGGTTCACTTGATCCTACTCTTTTCGCAAAATCATATGACAATGAACTATTCGTGTGCCAAATATATGTCGACAACATTATTGTTGGTTGTACTGGCAAACGTTACAGTGATGAATTTGCATACATGATGGGCGAAGAATATCAAATGTCCATGATGGGGGAGCTGAAATTCTTCTTAGGTCTACAAATTCGTCAACAACGCAATGGCATCTTCATCTCTCAAGAGAAATACCTCAAGGATGTCGTGAAGAAATTTTGCATGCATGAATGCAAAGGCGTTAAGATTCCTATGCCTACCAACGGCTACCTCTGCACTAGTAAAAATGGTATAGATTTCGATCAGCGGGACTATCGCTCTATGATTGGCTCCTTATTGTACCTATGTGCATCTACGCCAGACATTATGCTTAGTGTTTGCACGTGTGCACGTTTTTAAGCAAAACTAAAGGAATCACACCATAAGGTTGTGAAACATATTTTTCGATACCTAGCTCACACACCAACACTAGGATTATGGTACCCCAAGGGCTCAAATCTTCACCTCGTTGGATATTCTGATTCTGATTATGCTCGTGACTGTGTGGATCGCAAGTCAATGTCACGCACATGTCATTTCCTCGAACAATCCTTAGTCTGCTGGTCCTCAAAGAAGTAGAACTGTGTATCACTGTCCACTTCTGAAGCTGAACACATTGCTGCTAGATCTCGTTGTGCTCAACTGCTATGGATGAAGGAAACCCTTAGGCATTAGGGAATCAACATGAAGAATGTTCCCCTCTATTACGACAATCAAAGTGCAATCAAGATCGCCTACAACCTAGTACAACACTCGAAGACCAAGCACATCCAGATTCGTCATCATTTTCTTCGTGATCATGTACTCAAGAGCAATATCATCATTAGACCATGTGAAGACCTATGGCCAGCTAGCAGATATCTTCACAAAGCCCTTGGATGAGAAAAGGTTTTGCAAGTTGCGGTGTGAGATAAATATCCTAGAATCTTCGAATGTTTTGTAAAAATGCACACATCCTAACACTTATGTAAAATTGATGACTTAGATGCGCAACACACGAAGTAAAGTTTTTATTCAATCAATGAAGAATAACACACTAAGTGTGAATAAATTAATGAAGAATTTGATTCTCACGGCCCTACAACAATTGTACGCGGCACCTGAAATTATCATTTTTATACGGTGGGTCACGCCACCACCAAACTTTGAAATTCTTCAAGTTGGAAATTCTTCAAATTTGAGAGTTTTCACAAATTCCACAAAATTTTCAAAGTCTTCAAAAAATTTCAAATTCTTCAAAAAAAATTGTGATGATCTTCATTGACTATATATTAAGTAATGAGCTTTCAATGTCCTCAACAGCATTCACTTATTGCTAAGTCTTCATGTTGATATTTCTTCTAAGTGAATGTGATCGGACCCGTATTCCCTCTATGCTAAGCTCAATCAAGTCTATTCTCAGTTGTTCATAGATGTTCTATTTGACACTTGTTCTAAGTCCACACTGAGTCCTTGTAGGCTGATGACTTTGCAACAAAATCCTCAAATTTCAAAAAAAATACTGTTACCAGTGTAACTGCACCCACTACTCACGATAGGATAACCATGATCTCCACTATCTCCACCACTTCGTACGTGGGTAGCATGGGTCATGTAGAGACGAAAGGGAAGGGGCAGTTTCGTCCGAAGATTTTGCCTCGGACCGTTTTCACCTGAGCTATAAATAGCCTCTTCCCCCCTTGAGTGAAAAACTCTTCTCTCACTCTCGTCTTCTCCGCTCAAGCTCAAAACCTAGCACCGCCTCTAGCAATCTTCGTCGCTGGTGAAGAACAGCTTCACTGCCTTGACCTCGCCGTCGCTGGACTCACGCCAACTGCGGGTCATCTCCTTCTTTCGCCGTCGTAGGTGTCTTCAGTCGCCAAGTTAGGGCACTCAAGATCTGAACCGAAGAGCTTCTGTTTTTACTTCCCAGTTCATCGTGTTCTTCATACGGGGTAATAAAAATCCTATTTTATTGCCCCTATTGATCCATTTATTTTTTTAGATCCGTGAAATCAGTTTTTCCTCACAAAATCCTTCTGTGAAATCAGCCGCAAGAGCCCGTACACCTCTTTGGGCCTGTCCCAACAACGCTCCGTGCGCGTGTGTGGCCCAGGCCCAGGGGCTCCTGTCGGTGCACTAAAGACTGGGGTCTCTAGTGCCCCAGACTTGTGCACGGGCGCAAAGAGCCCCTCACGGCAGGGCACGGCGGAATCCAGACAAGACTCGGCCCCAAGATATCCAAGGCCCCGGCAAGCCTGTCTTGCCGGGAAGACACCCAAGGCCACGTCCGTCCAACGGACATAATGAACACACCTAGCACAAGGCCCCGACGAACCCCCCTCGCCGGGAAGATAGTTGAAGCCCCCGACAATCTTCCTTGCCGAGACGAAGCACCAAGGCCCCGGCAAGCACCCTTTTGCCGGGATGGCGTGGCGGCATGCCAGAGGGCGACCGCCCTTGCCACGGTACCACCGCTCCCCCGTGTTCCAGCGCATTCTACATGCGCCAGCGGGGCGTCCAGGTGTCGAAACACCTGGACACATGTCTTCGGCAGCACTTAGCTGACATGGACAAGACGTGCATTTAATGCACCTAACAGTGGTAGATGGATAAGCACCATTGTAGGTTCGTTGTAACATCTCGTGAACCTACCATTGAGCACTGTAGCTGACCCCTTTGCCTATAAAAGGAGGACCTTAGCTCATTCACAAGGGGTTAGGCTTTTTGGAGATTGGCCAAGAAGACGATTATCATCACTGTAAACGAACAACAAAAGAATGCTTAATATGATCAAACGAGAAGGACGTAGGGTTTTACACGTAAGCAGCCCGAACCTGGATAAAAAGGCTTGCCGGGTGTTAATCGTTTGGTCTGCTCTTGACGTTGTTTTTCCCCGCCCTACGATCACAATGGTATCACGTTAATCCCCATAGGTGTCGACCTAGCATCACCGACATATTTGGCGCGCCAGGTAGGGGGCGGGGAAGGACGCGTGGAGCTGAGCAGGCTCAACGCCGGCTCCATCGAAGTTTGGGCGCTATGTCGCGTTCCTCCGGAAACGGAGCACCGCGGCGGGCGCCCTGTTCTGCTACGGCTTCTCAAGACCTACGCGAGCGTGTTGCTACACCCGCGAGCAGGGCAGGGTGGCCGAGACTCCAAGAGCAGCATCGTCACGCCGATGTGTCACTCGAGGGGGCCAACGCGCAGCTATCGAGGGCATGCCTGGGCGCTTCACAGAGGCCCCGGCGCATACTCCGGCGGACACACCTCCGCGGAGCGATGCATAGTCATTGAGGGTGCGCTACACGGTCCTGATACCCCGCCGCGCACTCCAGTGTGAAGGTTACGTCCCTGAGAGCGTAGCATCATCGCCCAAAGACGCGCTCGGGGGCTCTACAAGCACGTCCTAGCAAGAGAAAAGCAAAAGGGTTACACCCTGGCTGGCTCTTCCTCCAAGCGACGATCACGGACCGCCGGCAAGAAGCCCTTGCCGGAGAAAAGACCACCAGGAGCGGTGATTCCTTGCTTGTTGGAGGCTTCGACGCCCCAGCAAAAGATTCAGATGTCGGATCACGATGCAGACAGATAAGTTTTTGAGTTTGAGGTTCAGATTTGGAATAGATAGATCCTTCGTTTTTTTCCTTTGGAAGTTTCAAATCTTTGTGTGAGGAGTTTGTGTGTACTGGGACCTTCCGAAAGCTCGGTGCACCTTGTCTTTGTTTCGAACTCGTTCAAACGACCTAAACGGCCACAGAGCGCCTTCAAACAGTTGCGAACCTGATCAACAGAGCAAGCGGCTACGTAGCACCCGATTTCGTCTGAAGCTGCGCTTGGCGATTTCCATGGTTGCACCGAACGCGGCAAGGAGCCTTGCTGGTAGTCGACGGTAAGCTCCAAGATATGCAAGAACAAATCACGCAAAGAGCAGAACCAAAAAAGGGAAAACGGTCATTTCATTCATCTATTTGGGGGCATCTATCAAACATGTCACATGGATGATATGATCTACTCTAACCTAGAACTTCTGTCCTTGGCGAAGAACTACGCTCGTTGGACTGGAGCTCGGGAAGACGAAGAGCGGCCCTTCGCGCGATCCAGGCTTGTTCCCCCGGGACTAGCATTGCACGGAGGAGAACGAAGCCGAAGAGATGGAGGAGCAGAAGCCCGGGCGCTGACGGGAAGATGAGGCAGCTGTGGTCGGTCCGGCGCGGGAGGGAGCGAGTGGCAGACTGACGGTGATGGTGTGGCCGGCGGTAAGCCCGGGGCCAGGCTCCCTCATGCAGATATTGACTGCGAGGGGCGTGATCCGCTTCCGCTGTCGTCATTGTTCGTCCTTTCCTTGCTATTCTCACGTCAGGAAAGGCTTTCAGTCCCGCTTGAGCTCTCTTTGCAGCAGCCGAGACACGCACACCAAGCTCCCATGAGGCTTGACGGCGAGCATGTTCTCCGCCACCTTCTTGAAGCGGAGAACATGCCTATCCCAAAGGTTGTGGGCGCGGGCGAAGCTTTTCCACCCGCGGCCGAGGAATCCCAGGCCCAGTGCGCTCCGCAACCACCAGCACGGCGCCATTACCATAGCCGTGCATGCGGAGCCACAGGGTCGCCCCCCCCTCTCCTTCCATTGCCTCGGCGAAGACACTAGGGTGTCGAAGACGGGACCGGATGGGCCCTCGCAGCTGGACAAGGAACTCCATCGGGTTCCTTCTGACATGGGCGGCATGGGCCGCCACGGGAACAAGTCCCGACGAAGGTGGAGGCGTTGGAGTAGCGCTCCACCTCCCATGGCCTCGACCTCCGTAGCGACCTCGACCCCTCGCCCTTCCTCCACCACGGGCGTCCGGGCCATCTTCCGCCGCGGCACCCCTAGAAGTTGTGGCATGATCCAAGCGGGATCCCCTCGCTGCCCTCACGGCAAACGGTGGCCGACATGGTCAGGGGACAAGCGCCACCAGTGGACAGAGGAAGATTCAGAAGACCAAGGTCGAGGAGTTGGTGGAATCAGAGGGAGTTGGATGAGCAAAACCCCTCGCAAACCCTCCCAATTTATAGGATGTGGCGTGGGGGCTGGCCTCCCTTACTCCAGAAGCCACCACCCTCCACGACCAATCTCTCCAGCTCACAGGCGAATAGAGAACCGCACTGATGCGCCAATGCATGCACGGGCGGGGACAGCCACTACTACGCCTTTCAAGGCCTCGACTGTCGTCTGTCCATCAATGGTTGTGCATGCCACGCGCATGGCAGAGGCGTTTCAGGAGGCGGAGGGGCCCCTCCGCGCATGACCTCCCACTTCGCGCATCTGATGCGCGGTGTGGGGAAAGGCAACCGCCAGCAGATCCAGCCACAAGAGCCCGTACACCTCTTTGGGCCTGGCCCAACACCGCTCCGTGCGCGTGTGTGGCCCAGGCCTGGGGGCTCCTATCGGTGGACTAAAGACTGGGGTCACTCGTGCCCCAGACTTGTGCACGGGCACAAAGAACCCCTGACGCCAGGGCACGGCGGAATCCAGACAAGACTCGCCCCCAAGATATCCAAGGCCCTGGCAAGCATGTCTTGTCGGAAAGACACCCTAGGCCACGTCCGTCCAACGGACGTGATGAAAACACCTAGCACATGTTGAGGAACGTCGCATGGGAAACAAAAAATTTCCTACGCGCACGAAGACCTATCATGGTGATGTCCATCTACGAGAGGCGATGAGTGATCTACGTACCCTTGTAGATCGTACAGCAGAAGCGTTAGTGAACGCGGTTGATGTAGTGGAACGTCCTCACGTCCCTCGATCCACCCCGCGAACAATCCCGCGATCAGTCCCACAATCTAGTACCGAACGGACGGCACCTCAGCGTTCAGCACACGTACAGCTCGACGATGATCTCGGCCTTCTTGATCCAGCAAGAGAGACGGAGAGGTAGAAGAGTTCTCCGGCAGCGTGACGGCGCTCCGGAGGTTGGTGATGACCTTGTCTCAGCAGGGCTCCGCCCGAGCTCCGCAGAAACGCGATCTAGAGGAAAAACCGTGGAGGTATGTGGTCGGGCTGCCGTGGAAAAGTCGTCTCAAATCAGCCCTAAAACCTCCGTATATATAGGTGGGAGGGAGGGGACCTTGCCTTGGGGCTCAAGGAGCCCCAAGGGGGTCGGCCGAGTCCAAGGGGGGAGGACTCCCCCCCCCCAAACCGAGTTGGACTTGGTTTGGTGGAAGAGAGTCCCCCTTCCTTCCCACCTCCTCCTTTTTTTTCTCTTGATTTTCTCTTCTTGGCGCATAGAGCCCTTTTGGGCTGTCCCACCAGCCCACTAAGGGCTGGTGTTCCACCCTCAAGGCCTATGGGCTTCCCCGGGGTGGGTTGCCCCCCCCCCCCCCCCCGGTGAACTCCCGAAACCCATTCGTCATTCCCGGTAACTCCGAAAACCTTCCGGTAATCAAATGAGGTCATCCTATATATCAATCTTCGTTTCCGGACCATTCTGGAAACCCTCGTGACGTCCGTGATCTCATCTGGGACTCCGAACAACATTCAGTAACCAACCATATAACTCAAATACGCATAAAACAACGTCGAACCTTAAGTGTGCAGACCCTGCGGGTTCGAGAACTATGTAGACATGACCCGAGAGACTCCTCGGTCAATATCCAATAGCGGGACCTGGATGCCCATATTGGATCCTACATATTCTACGAAGATCTTATCGTTTGAACCTCAGTGCCAATGATTCATATAATCCCGTATGTCATTCCCTTTGTCCTTCGGTATGTTACTTGCCCGAGATTCGATCGTCAGTATCCGTATACCTTTTTCAATCTCGTTTACCGGCAAGTCTCTTTACTCGTTCCGTAATACAAGATCCCGCAACTTACACTAAGTTACATTGCTTGCAAGGCTGTTGTGTGATGTTGTATTACCGAGTGGGCCCCGAGATACCTCTTCGTCATACGGAGTGACAAATCCCAGTATTGATCCATACTAACTCAACGAACACCTTCGGAGATACCTGTAGAGCATCTTTATAGTCACCCAGTTACGTTGCGACGTTTGATACACACAAAGCATTCCTCCAGTGTCCGTGAGTTATATGATCTCATGGTCATAGGAACAAATACTTGACACGCAGAAAACAGTAGCAACAAAATGACACGATCAACATGCTATGTCTATTAGTTTGGGTCTAGTCCATCACATGATTCTCCTAATGATGTGATCCCGTTATCAAGTGACAACACTTGCCTATGGCCAGGAAACCTTGACCATCTTTGATCAACGAGCTAGTCAACTAGAGGCTTACTAGGGACAGTGTTTTGTCTATGTATCCACACAAGTATTGTGTTTCCAATCAATACAATTATAGCATGGATAATAAACGATTATCATGAACTAAGAAATATAATAATAACTAATTTATTATTGCCTCTAGGGCATATTTCCAACAGTCTCCCACTTGCACTAGAGTCAATAATCTAGTTCACATCACCATGTGATTCCAATGAATCCAACACCCATGTAGTTCTGGGGTCTCATCACGTCTTGCTCGTGAGAGAGGTTTTAGTCAACGGTTCTGAAACTTTCAGATCCGTGCGTTCTTTACAAATCTTTATGTCATCTTATAGATGTTTTTACTACGCGCTATTCGGAAATGCTCCAAATATCTACTCTACTATATGAATCCGTTTCACTACTCATAGTTATTCGGATTAGTGTCAAAGCTTGCATCGACGTAATCTTTTACGACGAACTCTTTAACCACCTCCATCATCGAGAAAAAATTCCTTAGTCCACTAGTTACTAAGGATAAATTTTGACCGCTGCTAGTGATTCAATCATGGATCACTCTCTATACCTCTCAACAGACTTTGAGTCAAGGCACACATCAGGTGCGGTACACAGCATGGCAGACTTTAGATTCTACGGCTAAGGCATAGAAGACGACCTTCGTCTATTCTCTTTATTCTGCCGTGGTCGGGTTTTGAGTCTTACTCAAATTCACACCTTACAACGCAACCAAGAACTCCTTCTTTGCTGATCTATTTTGAACTCTTTCAAAAAACTTGTCAAGGCATGCATCTTGTTGAAACTTCCATTAAGCGCTTTCGATCTATCTCCATAGATCTTTGATGCTCAACGTTCAAGTAGCTCAATCCAGGTATTCCTTTGAAAACTCCTTTCAAACAACCTTGTATGCTTTACAGAAATTCTACATTACTTCTGATCCACAATATGTCAACCACATATACTCATCAGAAACTCTATAGTGCTCCCACTCACTTCTTTGGAAATACAAGTTTCTCATAAACCTTGTACAAACCCAAAATCTTTGATCATCTCATCAAAGTGTATATTCCAACTCCGAGATGCTTGCACCAGTCCATTGAAAGATCACTGGAGCTTGCATACTTGCTAGTATCTTTAGGATCGACAAAACCTTCTGGTTGTATCACATACAATGTTTGCTCAAGGAAACCGTTGAGAAAACAATGTTTTGACATCCTACGTGCAATATTTCATAAATAATGCATCAACAACTAACATAATTCTAACAGACCTTTAGCATCGCTACGAGTGAGAAAGTCTCATCATAGTCAACTGTTTGATCTTGTCGGAAACATCTTTGCAACAAGTCGAGCTTTTCTTAATAGTGACTTATCACCATCATCGTCTGTCTTTAAAGATCCATCTTTTACTCAATAATCCTATGACCATCAAGTAGTTCTTCCAAAGTCTACACTTTGTTTTCATACATGGATCCTCTCTCGGATTTCATGGCCTCCATCCATTTGTCAGAATCCGGGCCCACCATTGCTTTCTTCATAACTCGTAGGTTCACTGTTGCTCAACAACATGACCTCCAAGACAGGGTTACCATACTACTCTGCAGCAGTACGCGACCTTGTCGACCTACGAGGTTTGTAGTAACTTGATTCGAAGCTCAATGATCACCATCATCAGCTTCCACTTCAATTGGTGTAGGCGCCACAGGAACAACTTCCTGCGCCCTGCTACACACTGGTTGAAGTGATGGTTCAATAACCTCATCAAGTTCTACTACCCTCCCACTCAATTCTTTCGAGAGAAACCTTTCCTCGAGAAAGGATCTGTTTCTAGAAACAAACACTTTGCTTTCGGATCTGAGATAGGAGATGTACCCAACTGTTTTGGATATCCTATGAAGATGCATTTATCCGCTTTGGGTTCGAGCTTATCAGACTGAAACTTTTTCACAGAAGTGTCGAAGCCCCAAACTTTCAAGAAACGACAGTTTAGATTTCTCTAAACCTCAGTCTATACTGTGTCATCTCAACGGAAATACGTGGTGCCCTATTTAAAGTGAGTGCGGTTGTCTCAAATGCATAACCCATAAACGATAGTGGTAATTCGATAAGAGACATCATAGCATGCACCATACCAAATAGTGTGTGGCTATGACATTCAGACACATCATCACACTATGATGTTCTAGGTGGCATGAACTGCGAAACAATTTCCACATTGTCTTAACTGCGTACCAAAACTCGTAACTCAGATATTCATTTCTATGATCATATCGTAGACAGTTTATCCTCTTGTTACGACAAACTTCACTCTGAAACGGATTTGAACTTTTCAACATTTCAGACTTGTGATTCATTAAGTAAATACTCCTGTATCTACTCAAATCGTCAGTGAAGTAAGAACATAATGATATCCACTGCGTGCCTCATTACCCATTGGACTGCATACATCAAAATGTATCACTTCCAACAAGTTACTATCTTATTTCATCTCAATGAAAACAAGGCCTTGCTCATGTGGTATGGTTTGCATGTCACTAGTGATTCGAAATCAGGTGAGTACAAAGATCCATCAGCATGGAGCCTCTTCATGCAATTTATACTAACATGACTCAAGCGGCAGTGCCACAAGTAAGTGGTACTATCATCATTAACTCGTATCTTTTTGGCACCAATATTATGAACATGTGTAACACCACGATCGAGATTCAACAAACCATTGAAGGTGTTTATTCAAGCAAATAGAGTAACCATTATTCTCTTTAGATGAATAATCGTATTGCAACAAACACGATCCAATCATGTCCATGCTTAACGCAAGCACCAAATAACAATTATTTCGGTTTAACACCAATCCCGATGGTCATATCAACCTTGGAAACACTTCCAACACGTATCGTCACCTCGCCTTTAGCTAGTCTCCGTTTATGCCGTAGCTTTCATTTCGTGTTACTAATCACTTAGCAACCGAACCGGTATCCAATACCCTCATGCTACTAGGAGTACTAGTAAAGTACACATCAACATCATGTATATCAAATACACTTCTTTCGACTTTTGCCAGCCTTCTTATCTACCAAGTATCTAGAGTTGCTCCGCCTCAGTGACTGTTCCCCTCATTACAGAAGCACTTAGTCTCGGGTTTGGGTTTAATCTTGGGTCTCTTCATTAGTGCAGCAACTGTTTTGCCGTTTCACGAAGTATCCCTTCTAGCCCTTGCCTTTCTTCAAACTTAGTGGTTTTACAAACCATCAACTATTGACGCTCCTTCTTGATTTCTACTTTCGCAGTGTCAAACATCGCGAATCGCTCAAGGATCATTGTATCTATCCTTGATATGTTATAGTTCATCACGAAGCTCTCACAGCTTTGGTGGCAGTGACTTTGGAGAACCATCACTATCTCATCTGGAAGATTGACTCCCACTTGATTCAAGTGATTGTCGTACTCAGACAATCTGAGCACACGCTCAACGATTGAGCTTTTCTCCTTTACTTTGTGGACAAAGAATCTTGTTGGAGGTCTCGTACCTCTTAACAAGGGCACAAGCATGAAATCACAATTTCATCTCTTTAGAACATCACTTATGTTCCGTGACGTTTTACAACGTTTTCGGCGCCTTGCTTCTAAGCCATTAAGTATTTTGCACTGAACTATCGTGTAGTCATCAGAAACGTGTATGTCGGATGTTCATAGCATCCACAGACGACGCTCGAGGTGCAGCACACCGAGTGGTGCATTAAGGACATAAGCCTTCCGCGTAGCAACGAGGACAATCCTCGGTTTTACAGACTCAGTCCGCAAAGTTTGCTACTATCAATTTTCAACTAAATTTTCTCTAGGAACATATAAAAACAGTAGAGCTATAGCGCAAGCTACATCGTAATTCGCAAAGACCATTAGACTATGTTCATGACAATTAGTTCAATTAATCATATTACTTAAGAACTCCCACTCAAAAAGTACATCTCTCTAGTCATTTGAGTGGTACATGATCCAAATCCACTATCTCAAGTCCGATCATCACGTGAGTCGAGAATAGTTTCAGTGGTAAGCATCTCTATGCTAATCATATCAACTATACGATTCATGCTCGACCTTTCGGTCTCATGTGTTCCGAGGCCATGTCTGCACATGCTAGGCTCGTCAAGCTTAACCCGAGTGTTCCGCGTGCGCAACTGTTTTGCACCCGTTGTATGTGAACGTTGAGTCTATCACACCCGATCATCACGTGGTGTCTCGAAACGACGAACTGTAGCAACGGTGCACAGTCGGGGAGAACACAATTTCGTCTTGAAATTTTAGTGAGAGATCACCTCATAATGCTACCGTCGTTCTAAGCAAAATAAGGTGCATAAAAGGATTAACATCACATGCAATTCATAAGTGACATGATATGGCCATCATCATGTGCTTCTTGATCTCCATCACCAAAGCACCGGCACGATCTTCTTGTCACCGGCGCCACACCATGATCTCCATCATCGTGTCGCCATCGGGGTTGTCGTGCTACTCATGCTATTACTACTAAAGCTACATCCTAGCAAAATAGTAAACGCATCTGCAAGCACAAATGTTAGTATAAAGACAACCCTATGGCTCCTGCCGGTTGCCGTACCATCGACGTGCAAGTCGATATTATCTATTACAACATGATCATCTCATACATCCAATATATCACATCACATCGTTGGCCATATCACATCACAAGCATACCCTGCAAAAACAAGTTAGACGTCCTCTAATTTTGTTGTTGCATGTTTTACGTGGTGGCCATGGGTATCTAGTAGGATCGCATCTTACTTACGCAAACACCACAACGGAGATATATGAGTTGCTATTTAACCTCATCCAAGGACCTCCTCGGTCAAATCCGATTCAACTAAAGTTGCAGAAACCGACACTTGCCAGTCATCTTTGAGCAACGGGGTTACTCGTAGCGATGAAACCAGTCTCTCGTAAGCGTACGAGTAATGTCGGTCCAAGCCGCTTCAATCCAACAATACCGCGGAATCAAGAAAAGACTAAGGAGGGCAGCAAAACGCACATCACCGCCCACAAAAACTTTTGTGTTCTACTCGAGAATACATCTACGCATGAACCTAGCTCATGATGCCACTGTTGAGGAACGTCGCATGGGAAACAAAAAATTTCCTACGCGCACGAAGACCTATCATGGTGATGTCCATCTACGAGAGGGGATGAGTGATCTACGTACCCTTGTAGATCGTACAGCAGAAGCGTTAGTGAACGTGGTTGATGTAGGGGAACGTCCTCACGTCCCTCGATCCGCCCCGCGAACAATCCCGCGATCAGTCCCACGATCTAGTACCGAACGGACGGCACCTCCGCGTTCAGCACACGTACAGCTCGACGATGATCTCGGCCTTCTTGATCCAGCAAGAGAGACGGAGAGGTAGAAGAGTTCTCCGGCAGCGTGACGGCGCTCCGGAGGTTGGTGATGACCTTGTCTCAGCAGGGCTCCGCCCGAGCTCCGCAGAAACGCGATCTAGAGGAAAAACCGTGGAGGTATGTGGTCGGGCTGCCGTGGAAAAGTTGTCTCAAATCAGCCCTAAAACCTCCGTATATATAGGCGGGAGGGAGGGGACCTTGCCTTGGGGCTCAAGGAGCCCCAAGGGGGTCGGCCGAGTCCAAGGGGGGAGGACTCCCCCCCCCCCCAAACCGAGTTGGACTTGGTTTGGTGGGAGAGAGTCCCCCTTCCTTCCCACCTCCTCTTTATTTTTCCCTTGATTTTCTCTTCTTGGCGCATAGAGCCCTTTTGGGCTGTCCCACCAGCCCACTAAGGGCTGGTGTGCCACCCTCAAGGCCTATGGGCTTCCCCGGGGTGGGTTGCCCCCCCCCCCCCCCCGGTGAACTCCCGGAACCCATTCGTCATTCCCGGTACATTCCCGGTAACTCCGAAAACCTTCCGGTAATCAAATGAGGTCATCCTATATATCAATCTTCGTTTCCGGACCATTCCGGAAACCCTCATGACATCCGTGATCTCATCCGGGACTCCGAACAACATTCGGTAATCAACCATATAACTCAAATACGCATAAAACAACGTCGAACCTTAAGTGTGCAGACCCTGCGGGTTCGAGAACTATGTAGACATGACCCGAGAGACTCCTCGGTCAATATCCAATAGCGGGACCTGGATGCCCATATTGGATCCTACATATTCTACGAAGATCTTATCGTTTGAACCTCAGTGCCAAGGATTCATATAATCCCGTATGTCATTCCCTTTGTCCTTCGGTATGTTACTTGCCCGAGATTCGATCGTCAGTATCCGTATACCTTTTTCAATCTCGTTTACTGGCAAGTCTCTTTACTCGTTCCGTAATACAAGATCCCGCAACTTACACTAAGTTACATTGCTTGCAAGGCTTGTGTGTGATGTTGTATTACCGAGTGGGCCCCGAGATACCTCTCCGTCATACGGAGTGACAAATCCCAGTCTTGATCCATACTAACTCAACGAACACCTTCGGAGATACCTGTAGAGCATCTTTATAGTCACCCAGTTACGTTGCGACATTTGATACACACAAAGCATTCCTCCGGTGTCCGTGAGTTATATGATCTCATGGTCATAGGAACAAATACTTGACACGCAGAAAACAGTAGCAACAAAATGACACGATCAACATGCTACGTCTATTAGTTTGGGTCTAGTCCATCACATGATTCTCCTACTGATGTGAGACCGTTATCAAGTGACAACACTTGCCTATGGCCAGGAAACCTTGACCATCTTTGATCAACAAGCTAGTCAACTAGAGGCTTACTAGGGACAGTGTTTTGTCTATGTATCCACACAAGTATTGTGTTTCCAATCAATACAATTATAGCATGGATAATAAACGATTATCATGAACTAAGAAATATAATAATAACTAATTTATTATTGCCTCTAGGGCATATTTCCAACAGCACAAGGCCCCGGCGAACCCCCCTCGCCGGGAAGACAGCCGAAGCCCCCGGCAAGCTTCCTTGTCAGGACGAAGCACCAAGGCCCCGGCAAGCACCCTTTTGCCAGGATAACGTGGCAGCGCGCGAGAGGGCGACCGCCCTTGACACAATACCACCGCTCCCCCGTGTTCCAGCGCATTCCGCATGCGCCAGCGGGAAGTCCAGGTGTCGAAACACCTGGACACATGTCTTCACCGGTACTTAGCTGACATGGACAAGACATGCATTTAATGCACCTGACAGCGGTAGATGGATAAGCACCGTTGTAGGTTCACTGTAACATCTTGTGAACCTACCATTGAGCACTGTAGGTGACCCCTTTGCCTATAAAAGGAGGCCCTTAGCTCATTCACAAGGGGTTAGCCTTTTTGGAGATTGGCCAAGAAGACGATTATCATCACTGTAAACGAACAACAAAAGAATGATTAATACGATAGACGAGCGGGACGTAGGCTTTTACGCATAAGCGGCCCGAACCTGGGTAAAAAGGTTTTCCGGGTGTTGATCGTTTGGTCTGCTCTTGATGTTGTTTTTCCCCGCCCTACAATCACAAGGGTATCACGTTGATCCCCATAGGTGTCGACCTAGCATCGCCGACACTAAGTCACTAAATTCTTCACAAGATTCCTCAATTGTGTAAATTTTTTAATCTGCACAACTCTAGTACCTGAGATCACAATGCTTAGTCAAATTCCTCAACACACTGGTCAAATTCCTCAACTTGAGTCATTTTTCAAATTCTTAAAATCTAAGAATGCATATGACCTCTCCAAACTCTTCGCACCTATACTATGTTAACAGGTACAAAATCTCAGCTGATGAATCACTAGGTTCTCATCAACTTAACTCATTTGCAGCAGTTCTTAAAGAAACAATACCTATGTCATCAGATTCCTCAAGAATTCAAATTCCTTAGCAAAAACCTCAGCTAAAGAAAATGGAGGACAGAAAACAAAAGGGTGGCAAGAAGATAGAACAGAACACTGCTTTTGAAATCCCAAAAGAAATATATGTTGATTTGTGCACGCCAGATTAAGAAAATCATGGGAAAGAAACCAGTGCAAAACGCAAGATCGGGCTTCAAAAGATTGAACACACATGGGCAAAGGAGTGGAAAGAATGCAAGTATGTCACTCCAAAGTATGCCAAGAAGTTTGTCCTCAAACCTCCTTGCAAAAGACTGCCTCTCGGAGACCAATAAAGTACCCATCCCTCAAGCATGGCCACAGTTGAAGACTATCCTGAAGAAAAGACAAGTATTTGAGCAAGCTGAGGAAAAAGGCAAATGAAGCTGGAACAAAGTTCAATGAGGATTCTGTTGTTGCAGTTGTTGCTGCCTCCTCCTCTGCTATTGAGGCTTCTTCTACACAACAACCTCCCAAGAAGACACTTATGAAGAAGTCAGTCTTTACCCCGGTTCTGAGTGTTCTTCACGATGCAGGGCTACTGCCATTCTGGACGGATATCAGTGACTGGAATACAGACATCATTCTTCAGTTCTTTGACACATTTCATATCTCAGGTGACCCCAAAAACATCAACTCTTGGGTCCTAGACTGGATGACTCAGCACACTCACTTAACATCTCCAACCACAGAATTGCTTCGAGCTCTACCAATCTCAATTCCTTCAGATGAAGCAATAAACTTGTATGATGAAAAAGAGTTGCCAAATCATCTAATGGAGGCCCTCATGAAGCCATTAGCTCGGGGCCAACCTCCAAGGACTAGATTCCTGGTGAAGGAATTGAAGTATGTGACCACAATAGTCTATAGAATATTGGCATATTCCTTCGCACCTATCAAAGGGCATGATAATGAAGAAGATGTTGTCGGAATCATGAAGAACATCATGTTCAACGTCATTCACGGAACGAAAATGAACCTTCACGACTTCTTCTTAAGGATTTTGGCCAACAATGCCTTGTCACCATTTGAGCTGATGATTTATGCGCCTTGGATCATGAGATTCATCAGAACCAGATCCGCAATCAACTATCAAGCAGACTATCAGAATCATCTTGGCTATCTGCCTCCTCTCAAAGTCATCAAGAAATCTTTTGAACCAATTGAGGGCAAAGGAAAATCTGTGATTGATGAAGGAAATCAGCCACTAGATGGTCAATTTCGCAAGGTTGCATCCTACTCCTCCTATGATGACACTGCCATCCAAGAATCTGATGGCAGAGCAAAACCTCCAAGTCCAACTGCCCCACGGGTGATGACTAACAGAGAGCTTATCATCAGTCTTCATCATAAAGTTGACCAAACCATAAGTGGGTTAAACGCCAGTTTGGCTCTATTGTGAAAACCCTCAATTATACTGAAAATGCAGTGAAGAAAATCACTATTTTATTCATGAGGTATTTGATCGCACCTGGGCCATACTATCACATCTGAAGACTCCTAAGGAACTCAAAGAACTAGAATTCACTCAAGACTTTGATTGGTCATGGCCACCAAAGAACAAAGTCAAGAAGATCCTAGTTCCTGACCTAGTGGATAGCTCTTATTCCTCATTCCGCTGAGCTGATTCTGATGAAGAACCTGTTGATACTGCAACTGGCCCAACCAGGAAGATTGAGGCGAAGAATGCGGACGCCTCTCCTCCACCACATAAGTGAAGTTCTTCAAGGGCGTTAGTCCTCGGTTTCGTCCCTTTTCGTCACTTGATGACAAAGGGGGAGAAATCTGAGAGTTAGTCTTCAAGCGGGTCAAATTTATGGGCTTATAAACTTTATTAAGTTACAAACTCTCGTTTCTTCCGAAGTGCTTGATGTAATGAGTTGTAACTTAAGCCCGATGGTGTTCTGACACTTTTGAACGTTTTCCTCACATGCTTATTCTCAAGTTAATTAATGCATGCATGCTGAAATTTGCGAAACACCATTCTTCATCATGCATTTCAAATTCCTCATACTATATGTCAAATGCATGCATGAATTACAAGATACAGGGGGAGATCTCCATGATATATATCATCAATGTGCATTTGTTGTCCATTGCAAATTCCTCAAATATGCACATCTTCACGGGGAATTTCTTTATATCTTGCATTTCAAATTCCTCAAACTTTGTACATACATTTCATATTATTATCCCTGTTGAAAACTTAACCTACTTGTCATCAACCACCAAAAAGGGGGAGATTGTAAGTGCATCTAGTGCCCCTTAGTGATTTTGGTGGTTTGAAGACTTATAGGTTAAGGGACTGATAAGTTTGTAAGTGTACAAAGGCTCTATAAGTCGCTGAGGAGTTTGAGTTATTCAATGAATATCGACCCCTAAAAATGTATGTCTTTCGGGTGAAGACTTTGGTCATTCCTTGAAGACTTTGATCGCGAAGAAATTGCGCAGAAATTGATATTCCTCAAGAAGATATTGAAGATGAGGAATTCAGTGCGTCCCGAAGAAAATACTCAAAAGGCTTTGAAGCTTGAAGATTTACTCTTTCTGTTTCATATTCTTCATTCTTAAGTCATAGGAACATCGTACTGTTAAAGGGGGTCAAGGTAAAACTACGGAAAGAATTTCTTCATGATGCTCAAACCAAGCCTACACCTACCAAATCCTCAAAGTGAGGAACATGGGAGACATGAGGACTTCCACAGTTGAAAGTTTCGACCGTTGACGCACCACGCGCCACCTGTCCCAAATCTTGTCCACCCAACGGTCATATCATTAAGGGCATTTATGTAAAATCATGTCGGGATGCTGCCAGGCTATAAATAGCCGCCTCCCACAACCACTAGCTGGTTGGCTGCCCCGAGAGAAACTGACACTTGTCATTTAGAGCAATCCAAATTCCTCAAAGCCTCTGAGCGAAAATCATCAAATGAGGAAATTCCCCCAAACACACAAACCCAAACCAAAACCCAAGTGATTGAGCATCACTGAAGAAGTTATTCTTGTGTGGAACCGACGCTTGTTACCTTTGAGGACTTTGCATCCTCCAGACAGCTAAGCGTCATGGTCTAGAGCATCCAGGAGTCAATTGTGGATCGTCGGGTGACCGAGTTTGTGAGGGTTTGGAAGTCTGCCCTGAAGACTTACCACGAGTGTTGGGCGAGAATTGTGTGTCCTTAGCTCAAGGAGAATATGATAGGGACTGTGTGTCTCGGGACTTTGTGTCCTTTTGGTTTCAATACCAAGCTGCTCCAAACCTGACGTACAACTGTCACAGCAGTTGGAACTGGGTCATCAACAATTGTCTTCATCGAGCTACTCGTTCTATTTCCTCAACTCTTTTCATCTTCTCAATTGCATGTTGAAGACTTTCATCTGTACTATTTGAAGAATTTGAGTGAAGACTTTCTCTGAATTCCTCACCTCAAATACTTCACCTGGGTTATTCATCGCCTACTTATCCTGTATTCGTGTCCTGTGCAAACCGATTCTCTACATTCACGATGAGTACTTTGTTGTAGATGCTTTTGCACTTCTGATTAAGTACTATTTCTGCTGCACTCAGTTCATGACTGAGGACTTTCCTCACTAGCAATTTCCTCACTGATGAATTTGTAAAAATCACCTATTCACCCCCCCCCCCTCTAGTCTATATAATGCAATTTCAAGGTCAAACTACATGATTTCTCAGCCATGTAGTTATCAGTAAAAATTGTATGGTTATGAGTAAAAACTGCATGGTTGGAAAACTACTATTTCAAATACTTATATGAATAACACTTTCTTCCTTCTCAAGTGCCTTGTTTGAAGGGATTATATGGTAGATTTTTCAAGGGTCTCATGTATTTCACATAAAAATTATTCATGATATCTGGTTAATCAAATGGAACTATAGACTGTTGTGCATAATGCTAGTGTACTAGTAATGATAGTACAGTAATGTCATTATCAGTGTTCAGAAGCTTTCAACAACTTTTCGGTTGATTACACTTTCTTGACAAATTTATATGGAATATTTTTTGGTACTTAGCCACCTATCATTTGATATGAAGAGGACTTGGAGTATCATGGAAGATACATATGGTTGTTCAGAGTATTTTGGAAGCCAACTTCAATCATGTCATGAATTTTATGTGTGTTTTGGACCATTTGGTGCTTCAATTGTTTTGCAATAGAAAGTTTGTGCTCATGGATGTGACTTGTGTGCTATGGACCAGAGTATATTTGTTTGTGAACCTAGTCAATATATATGTCTGTTTCTGAACCTATGTCAATATATATGTTTGTTTGTGAACCTACGTCATATATCTGTTTGTGAAATTATAACCATTGTTGTCCAATGTGTCCATCTTGATGTGGTTTGTGGATTGTGTTTCAGTATATATATTGGTTTGGTTATGCACTACTTACCAACAATTTATCTATTGGTAAACAGATTCTTGCAGAGGAACTATCGATCATGGTTACTAGCTAGCTAGACAGAAAAATGTGAGCAAACGTACATACCTAGACAAACACACTATGTGTCGGCCAAGATATATACATCCTATATGGACAACATAAGTGTCGGCAAAGGTGTAAATCTATCCAAACAGAATTTGTGTCCAAATAGATATATCCCTAGAATAACAACCAATATGTCGGCAAAAATATGGTGTAAGTTCACACCCCAACTATCGGCGTGCCTAGGGTGTATGCCCACGAACCATCTGTCGGGGTAGGTAGGGTGTATGTACACAACAAAACTGTCGGCATAGTGTATACTGGTCGAGAAAGTGTTGGCAAGTGAACTTCTGTCGGCAATGCCTTTCCCCACAGCAAGTCCTCCGTTTGTTTTCTCTTTTGTCAGTAAATGTGTTGGCGACAACTATGTGTCGACAAAGATACCATATGCCAACAGATTGATGTGTTGCCAAAACTTGACTTTGGTGTAGTGTATATGGCCTTTAGAACTAGACATCTACAGTCCTCGCATTTTGGTACTTTTTATGATGCTTATCTCTATTTCGTACTGGTATTTGTACTGCTGGCTGATTGTGTTTAGTAATTACTGGTTTCAAGTATCCCCCTGCTTAATGAGTTGATCCTAAAAGATTTTAAATTGGAACATTAGGGGATAAATGATGACAAGAAATGGCTTGCCTATCTAATAAAAGTGTTGAAGCTCATAGCTATCATCGCACTACAAGAGACCAAAATAGAAGTTTTTGACATATCATATCTTAAGATTTTTTTTCCCTCGGAGGCTTAAAAAATTGACTATCTCCCTTCCGTAGGAGTTTCTGAAGGACTGCTCACTATTTGGAATGACCACATTTTCACAGGCAGAACTGTTAACAAAAATGATTTCTCAGTCACCATCGAATTCACCTCCAAGCACACATGATAAGAGTGCATTTTGCCAACATTTATGGCCCTTGCCAAAAAAATAACAAAATCATTTTCTTAAACTTGTTTGAGAACTTGCAAATGGATCATGCTAACAATTGGCTTATTCTAGGTGATTTCAATGATGTGAGATATCCAAAAAACAAAAATGGGGAAGGAGGTAATGTGTAGGGCATGTTTCTCTTTGGTGAAGGAATAAGTAAACTGGCTCTGGTGGAGATTCAACTAAAAGGAAGAAATTTCACTTGCAGTAACATGCAAGAAGCCCCTTTACTTGAAAAGATGGACTTTTTTTCTTCACAAGCTTGGACCATTGCATATCCCAACACTATGGCCATACCTTTAGCAAATACTACTCTATACCATGTCCCATGTATTCTCAAGATTGGCGCCACCATCCCTAAGTCTTAGATTTTTCAGATTTGAGATTTTCTTTGTTAGGAAACCCTTAGTTCAAAGACATTGTCAAGGCTATCTGGTACCAACGTGTTCGAGAACAAGACAGTGCCAAAACCATTTCACCAAACTTTAAGAGATTGAGGAAAGGCCTTAAAAATTGGGCATGTAACTTCTCTGATCTAAAAAGCATTATGGAAAATACTAACTATGTTATCCTTTTTTGGGACACTATTGAGGATTTCAGAAATCTCGCTTCTCAAGAGCAATAGAGTAGGAGAATGCTTAAATATCATTTAGAATCCTGCTTACACTCCCAAAATATTTTTTGGAAGTAGATGGATACTATCACATCCAATAAGTATGGGGAAGCAAACACCAAGTTCTTTCAAGCCAAGGCCACCATCAACTTCAGAAACAACCACATTGCCATGTTAAGAGATGAATGTGATAATGAATTCAGTGATCATCACGCTAACACACCTATTTTATTCAGAGCTTTCAATCAGATACTTGGACAATCATATGCCACTAATAATCCTTTATTTCTTCACACTCTTTTGTAAAACAATGATTTTCTTTCGGATCTCGAAGTACCTTTCTCCAAGGAGGAAATTGAGAGTGTGGTTAAACAATTGCCCAATGACAAAGCCCCAGGGACAGATGGTTTTAATTTTTCATTCTTAAAATCTTGCTGGGATATTATGGCATGGGATTTGTTGATCGAGGATTTTTATGAGCAAAAGGTGAATCTACAAAGCATTAACTACTCTTTCATCACTTTGATACCAAAAAATATGCAGCGCTCTACCCATGGGACTTCATACCTATGACACTCCTCAATTTCACCCTGCAAATTATCACTAAACTACTTGCCAACAGACATAAAAGAGTTATCCTCAAAATCATTCACAAAAATCAATATGTTTTCCTGCATAAGAGATGCAGCCAAGACTGCCTAGCATGGTCATATGAATATCTACACCAATGACATCACTCAAGGGAAAACATTGTGCTTCTCAAATTGGATTTTGAAAAGGCTTTTTACATGCTCAACCATGACACCATTTTTCAAATTCTACAAGCCACGGGCATTGATGCAAACTGAATTCAATGGATCAAGCAAATCTACAAGACTGGGTACTCTACTGTCGTGTTAAATGGTGTTCGAGGCAAACAAATTTTGTGTAAGCAAGGCATAAGATAGGGGGATCCTCTATCTCCTCTTATTTTTGTACTGGGCGCACACCTATTACAAACCATGCCAAACGAAGCCATGCATAATAATTTGATCCAACCTCCACTTCAACATGTTACCTGCCCTAACTTCCGCATTATACAATATGTTGATGATACAATTCTGGTCCTACCTGCTGATCCCACAAATTGTTGCATGTCAAAATTTTATTGCTCCATTTTACTGCTTACAGGGGGATTATAGTGAATTATGCTAAAACTACTATGGTGGCAACCAATACTCGAGATGATCTTATGCAAAACATGTCTACTTTAATGGGTTGTCAAATTGGAAAACTTCCACTTAATGACCTTGGTCTCCCCTTGGGTGACTATGCTCCTCTCCTGAAAAGAATTACCAACGGACTCACTCGATGTGCCACTATGCTGCCTCCTAGAGATAAACTGACACTAGTAAACTTTGTCTTATCTAGCCTTCCAATCTTCTTCTTGTACACTCTGTCTTTGGCCAAGTCAGTTGTTCATCAAATCAATATTCTCCTCAAACACTGGTTATGGAAGAAGTATGAAACTGGAGAAAAAGGCATGTCCTTGATAGCTTGGGAAAAGGTATGCCTGCCAAAGACTCATGGTGATCTAGGAGTGTTAAGTATTGCCACACACAATCAAACTTTACTCATTAAATATCTGCATTAATTCCTTAACAAAGTGGACACTCCTTGGACCTTGGCTTAATGTCATTTTGTAAAAGAGTTACTCTTCTAACACTCGAAGTGATAAAGTTGTTGGTTCCTTCTCGTGGAGGGATATGCTGGAATTACTGTGCACCTTCAAGACATTTGCAAAACGTATACCTGGCAAGGGAAACACCATCAATTTCTGGACACACAAATGGCAAGAACAGAACATAAAATTGCTTCACCCTGAGTTATACTCTTTCTGCACTACTCTTGATTGCTCCATGCAACATGTCCTCACACTCAACAACTTGGAAATCTTTTCCACGGGCCACTCACTTCTCAAGCTCATCAGCAATTTAAGTTGCTCATAGGCACTCTCCAAGGAATGGGCAATCAATCTAATCTAGATATTTGGAAATTCCGATGGAATTCAACCAACTATTCCTCAATAAAGATGTACAAGGAAATGATGGGCCCCAACAATGCACATCCTATATTCAAAGGGATCTGGAGCAGTGTTGCACAACTCAGACACAAAATCTTCATGTGGTTGTTAATATATGACATGTTGAACACCGGAAATCAGCTACACAGGAAGTCAATGAATCTACCTCGTTACAACTGTGTCTTCTGTTCAGAGCAGCGTGAGGAAACTATTATGCACCTCTTCTCCGATTGCGCCTTTGCATTAGACTGCTGGCAGCTGATCACACCTAACAAACTGAGAGGTATCTGACAATATGATGAAGCTAGCCTCACAATGGATATTGTCACTTTAGGATGTTGGGGTATTTGTGTGTCAAAAATAGTAAAATCTTCAAAGCAATCAACCATCTCTTCACGCGTGGTTGCATCACCTTTAAGAAGGACTTAATAAAGCCATTATCACAGCAAAACCAGCGAAGGCACAGAAAATAAAGTCTTGGATTGAGCTACATTTGTAATTTTGTACATGTTACCTAGAGCTATCATTTGCTAATTTTTTTCCTTGATGTATATACAGAACTTTACTATGATAATATATACTGTAGAAATTGCTCTACGATACAAGTTTTCAAAAAATATCTAATGGAAGCAAACTCGCCTTTCTCAACTCGTTAACATCCTCGCTCGACAATATATGCTAGTTCCTTCCTTTCAAAATAAGTGTTGTGGTTTTAATTCAAATTTATACGAAAACCACAACGCTTATTTTGAATGTTTGCAACCTACATACTATTGAGCCTAAGATGACACTTTCTATGTAGCATACACCACATTGTCCTTAGCTTGTAAAAGGTAATCAATCACATGATTCACGAAAATCAAGTACTTGCCTTCTTGACGTTGTGCACAATGAAGTATAATCAAAGAATTGTTAGACCGCAAGTCGATAGTTTTAAAATATTCACAAAAGTTGCGATGATTACGCTAAACTTGGTGGCTGGCCAAGTGGTTCGTCCTTCCCAAACGTCTTTCATGCAAGGTAGAAACATCCTAGATTGAGTTGTAATACTTCATGAAACAATGCACGAAATGCATCGGAAGAACTTGAATGGGATAGTCCTCAAAATTATTTTGAGAAAGCTTATGATGAAATCAAGTGGTCTTTTCTTCAACAAACTCTCAGAATGAAAGGCTTCTCTGTAGAGTGGTGCGCTCTGATACCTAGTTTCACTTCCGGAGGTAGTGCAGCCATTATAGTCAATGACGACGTTGGTCACTACTTCCAAACAAAGAAAGGATTGAGACAAGGTGACTCATTATCTCCCATGCTATTTAATATAGCGGTTGATATGTTAGCTATCATGATAGAGCGTGCAAAGGTTGATGGTCAAATTGACGGGGTAGTTAATCATCTTCTTGATGGTGGATTATCTATCCTTCGATATGTCAGCGATAAAATTCTCTTTATGGATCATGACCTAGAGAAAGCGAGGAATCTGAAACTAATTTTATCTGCCTTTGAACACCTCTCGGGCCTTAAGATAAACTTCCATAAAAGTGAATTATTTTGTTTTGGCGAGGCACAAGATGGGGCTCACGTGTATGTTGAATTGTTTGGCCGCGGGCTAGGCCAGTTTCTGATCAGTTATTTGGGATACCAATACGTTATCGAAGACTCACAAATGATGAATGAAAACACGTCGAGGAAAAACTACAAAAAAATAAAGCAGTTGGAAAGGTAAACTTCTATCTGTGTGTGGACGATTGGTCCTCATAAATTCAATGCTGAGTAATATGGTACTATATATGATTTCCTTCCTCCAAGTGCCTAAAGGAGTATTACATAGATTGGATTATTTCCTATCCACATTCTTTTGGCAAGGAGAAAGTGAGTAAAAGAAATATCGACT
Source organism: Hordeum vulgare subsp. vulgare (assembly GCF_904849725.1). Classification (NCBI taxonomy): domain Eukaryota; kingdom Viridiplantae; phylum Streptophyta; class Magnoliopsida; order Poales; family Poaceae; genus Hordeum; species Hordeum vulgare. The sequence goes on along the minus strand of NC_058520.1, from coordinate 342,755,992 downwards.
AGCTAAATGGGGTGTGGTTTGCCGTCCCAAAGATCAAGGAGGGTTAGGTATTCATGACCTTGAGGTTAAAAATACAACTCTCCTTGGCAAATGGTTGTTTAAGCTGCTGACAGAAAATGGTGTATGGCAAACCCTCCTAAGGAGAAAATATGTTGGCTAAAAGGCACTGTCCCAAGTATACTGGAAGCCTGGGGACTCGCACTTTTGGGCAGGTCCAATGGCTACAAAGAAATACCCCTTCCCATATGAATCCTTCACTATAAAATACGGTTTAGAAATTAGATTCTCGGAGGATAAATGGCTAGGAAATGCTACACTCCGAGAACAATATCCGGCTCTATACAATATTGTACTTCACAAGGGTGATATTATCGCCACAGTTATGGAATCCTTTCCGTCAAATATGACATTCAGAAGAGATTTAATTGGCACGAGACTTGAATCGTGGAACGTTTTGTTATAGATATTGTCCACAATACAACTGTCACAAGGGGCCAATGAATTTCATTGGAACCTACAGGTGAGTGGTAAATTCAGGGTGGACTCCATGTATGGAGCTCTCATCCAGTGAGATGTATTAGTTGATAGTAATGAAAAGATTTGAAAGATGAAGATACCGCTTAAGAATAAAATATGTGGTATCTTCGTCGAGGAGTCATTCTTATCAAAGATAATCTTATTAAGAGAAATTGGCATGGAAGTATGCAGTGTGTTTTTTGTCATCACGACGAAACAATAAAACACTTGCTTTTCCAATGCAAATTAGCTTGTTCTATATGGTGAGTCATCCAAGTAGCTTCTCACTTGTATCCTCCATGTAGTGTTGCTAATATATTTGACAACTGGTTACATGAAATTGATCATAGGTTTAGAATTCTTCTCGGGTGGGAACGCTTGTCGTTATTTGATAGTTGATAAGGTGTTTAACGATACAAGCACTTCTCTGATGGAGGTTATCTACACATGTACATGTACGCTTCGTTTATGGTTGTCTCTACAATAGATGGAAAATCAAAACCTATTTATGAAGGTGTGTACACAATTAAAAAACACGTCGAGGGATACTTTTACCCGACATGGGTGGCAACATGATCTTTGGATTGACCCTTCCACGGTATTATAACTACTTGTATTTCACGCTTTTTATTTTTGGATTTGAACTTTTTATTTTTGAATTTGAACTTGATTTGACCATCATAGTTATGCAGAGGCGTAATAAAGGGTCCCTTATCAAAAAACAGTTATGACCGAGACGCTGAGAGCTGGACGCCACCAAGTACCCAACACCTTGCCAAAAAAAGAAAATACATTCAATAGCTTGAGTTTGTTAGGAATAAGCAACTTGTATTCCCATGAGGCCATAGGCCGATATATATATATACATGTACAGGTGTGGAACATATGCAGGAAACCCCTTATACAACGGGATAAATACAACGGGGTACATGACTTATATTATAACTCTAACACCCCCCCCCCTCAAACTCATGGTGGATGAACAACACTGAGTTTGGAGAGATAAAAGCCATGTTGTGCTCTAGTCTGGGCCTTCGTCAGGAAATCCGCCAACTGTAACTCGGAAGGCACATACTGAAGAGCAATAACCTGATCCTGCACACCAGCGCGCACATAGAAACATCAACACCAATATGCTTGGTGAGCTCACGCTTGACAGGATCGCGCGCAAAGCTAATAGCACCTGTACTGTCAGATAAGAGTAGAGTCGGTGTAGTAACAGAAACACCAAAATCCTGAAGTAACCACCGTAACCAAGTCACCTCTGTCGTCAAAAGAGCCATCGCTCGCAACTCAGCCTCTCCACTCGAACGGGAAACTGCAATCTGTTTCTTTGTCTTCCAGACAATGAGAGAACCACTAAGAAAAACACAGTAAGCAGAAAGTGAACGGCGATCTGAAGGATCACTAGCCCACGTAGCATCCGAATAGGTCTGAAGCTGTAAAGAACTGGAGCGAGGAAAGAATAGACTGTAAGAGATCATGCCCCGAAGATATCGGAGAACACGAAGGAGATGACTATAGTGAACCGATGTGGGAGCAAAGACGAACTGACTCAGAATATGAACCGGATAAGAGATATCCCGACGAGTGACAGCTAGATAGACAAGACTGCCAACAAGATGACGATAACGCGTCGGGTCGGGCAAGGGATCACCATCAGTAGCACGGAGGTGAACATTGAGCTCTATAGGAGTCTCAACAATGAGCTCGTCAGTAAGAGCAGCACGAGCAAGAAGATCCTGGATATACTTTTCTTGGGATATAAAAAAGGCATCAGAGGTAGAAGAGACTTCAATCCCAAGAAAGTAGCGAAGAGGTCCAAGATCAGACATAAGAAACTTCTCACTAAGACGGGCCTTTACAAAGGCAATATACTCGGGGTCATCCCCAGTGATGATCATGTCATCAACATAGAGAAGAAGAAGAGTACGACCACGAGGAGAAAGGTGAATAAACAATGCTGGATCATGAGCACTTGCTGAAAAACCAGCGGCAGTCACCAGAGAGGCAAAACGCTCAAACCAGGCGCGGGGGCTTGCTTAAGGCCATAGAGAGAGCGATGAAGACAACATACCATGCCATCAGGAACAGAATACCCAGATGGTGGCTGCATGTACACCTCCTCACGCAGCTCACCATTAAGAAAGGCATTCTTAAGATCAAGCTGAGATATAGACCAGTGGCGTGCAGAGGCCACGACAAGAAGTGTACGAACAGTGGTCATATGGGCCACAGGAGCAAAGGTCTCGTCATAATCACGACCATGCTCCTGCTGAAAACCACGAGCCACAAGACGAGCTTTGTGACGCTCAAGAGAACCATCGGAGCGAGTCTGAACCTTGTAGACCCACTTACAAGTGATGGGACGGCCTCCGGGAGGAAGGGAAACAAGATCCCATGTACTAGTGCGTTCAAGAGCAGCAATCTCCTCTGCCATCGCAAACTGCCATTCAGGATGAACAACAGCCTGACGATAAGAAGTCGGCTCAAGAACAGCAGCACTAGCGGTGGGAAAGCCAAATCGATCAACAGGCGAACGAGGACGAGAACGCAAGCCATGGGTAGGCTGAGACGAGGATGACGACACATCCACAGAGGCATCCACATGGCGTGAACGACGAGTGTAACACTGAGGAAAAGATGGAACAATGCAAGGAGGACTCGCCAATGTAGAATCGGGGGGTGGCGACGAAGAAGTCATCGGAGATGAAGGTGCGGAATCTGGTGACATGCTAGGCGAGGAGATCGTGGAAGATGGTGGCGGCAAATCGACAAGGGGTGGAGAAGGAGAGGGAGCGGAACGAATAGGCAAAGGCTCGATGGTGGTGATAGGTGTGTCAGGAAAAGTGAGGAAAGAGATATCCTCCATGGAAAAAATCAAGGAAGATGGGCGTGGGTAGAAGGGACGAGACTCATCGAAAGTCACACCCCGAGAGATACGCATCCGATGACCGATAGGATCCCAACAACGATAGCCCTTATGCTCATCAATATAGCCTAAGAAGACACACTCAACAGACTGAGCGGTCAGTTTGGTGCGTTCACGAGGGGCAAGAAGAACATAGCAAACACAACCAAACAAGCGAAGCATCGAATAATCGGGAGAACGATCAAAAATACGCTCAAAAGGAACACCGCCCTGTAGAGCAGCGGAAGGTTGTAGATTGATGAGATAGGTGGAGGTGAAGACAGCCTCAGCCCAAAAATAAGGCGGGAGAGAGGCAGCAATCATCAATGCACGAGCCGTCTCAAGAAGATGACGATGCTTTCGCTCGGCCACGCCATTCTGAGCATGAGTACCAGGACAAGAGAATTGAGAGAGTCCCTTGCTCAGCAAGAACACCACGCAACATCTTAGAGATATACTCGCCAGCGGAGTCAGCACGAAACACACGAATGGGTGAAGAGAACTGATTGTGAACCATGGCAGCAAAACGCTTATAAATAGACAACTCCTCACTACGAGAAGTCATGAAATAAAGCCATGTGTAACGAGAGCAGTCATCTATGAAAATAATATAGTATTTATGACCCCCTTTCGAAGCGAAGGGAGCCAGACCCCATACATCATAATGGACTAAATCAAAAGGACGCTTAGACACTGACTCACTACATGAATATGGTAAATGAATCTGCTTGCCAAGACGACAACCCTGACACTCTAAAGAGACATCTCCTGAGACAGACCCCAGAAGACCTCGACGAACTAAAGATGACAAATGAGAACCACATAGATGACCAAGTTGTTGATGCCACTATTGGAAGGAACTAGTAGCGGAGGCGACTGAAGCGGAGGAACTGGCAATAGTGGTGGCAGCGGAAGGAACATGAAGTCAGTCCAACTCCCAAAGACCCTGAGAATCACGGCGGCGAGGGCCAGCCCCAACCAGAGTGTGCGTGTGACGGTCCTGGACAAAACAAGAGTCAACGTCAAGGATGACGCGACAACCAGAATTAGTAAGTTGACCAGCAGAAAACAGATTCATGGTAAGTCGAGGAACATGAGCAACATCAGGAACAGAATAAGGAGTGGTAAGATTGCCTCTACTAACGACAGAAAGAGGAGTTCCATCAGGAGTGAGGACATGAACAGGAGAATCAAGCGATCAAAGAGAGGACGGAGTGGAAGAATGAGAAGACATATGAAAAGAAGCTCCAGAGTCCAGAACCCATTGGGATGTACCTGACTGTGTAGAGGGTGGTTGCTCAGTGCGGGAAGCATCAGTCACAGAACCAGCAGTACCCATCGAGGAAGAACCTGAAGCCGCGAGCAGACGCTTAAGTCTCAGAATATCCTGCTCAGTCAAAGCGATGGCTGAAGCTCTCGAGGTAGATGACGAAGTCCCTGAAGATGATGATCGCGCCTTGCGCAGATGTTTCCTCTTCGTGTAGCACTGGGACTCAATATGACCATCATTGTTGCAGTAGCCGCAATGCGGACGGGGGCGGCCTGAGCCTCCAGAAGGAGTGGGCAAGAGCGGCGGAGCACTCGAGCGAGAAGGAGTCGGTGCAGGAGGTGGCGTAGAAGGAGCCCGAGCAGCGAGCACAGAGGGAACCTCCAGCAAACCAGCACCATGTAAGCGAGTCTCCTCAGCACAAATCTCAGAAAGCGCCTCCAAGAGAGAAATATTGCCACGAGCAAACAACTGAGCATGTCGGGGCTCAAACTCCTTACGGAGCCTAGACAGGAACTCGTAGACGCGATGAAACTCCAAATTGGCCTGGACAACCTGGCAACAGGGGCAAGTATGACAACCAGTAGTGCGGAGAGAATCAAGCTGGCGCCAGATAGCAGAACTCTGTGCATAGAAGTCATCAACTGTACAGTCACCCTACTGAAGAGCATGCTCCTGACGGACCACAGAGAGGTATAAGGCGTCACCAGAGGGCTCATAGCGCTGACGAAGGCGGGTCCACATCTCAAATACAGTAGGAAGGCCCAGAAACCCAGAAGCAAACTGAGGCAGAACACTAGCAGTGAGAACAGCTGCAGCACGAGCATCATCATCAAGCCACTGGGTGTAAACAGAAAGAGCACCATGATACACCTGAAGAGCCTCCTCATAAGTCAAAACCTTCTCATCATAAGCACGGATAGCGGCCTCATCAGCAACCTTAGATGCATCCTTCGCAACCTGAGTAGCATCCGCAGGAAGAGCCGGAGGGATCGGCGGAGTGGGAGCCACACGAGGAACTGGACGTGGCGAACATCAGACCTCGCCAAAAAGAACACCCCAGAGACGGAAGCCACGCACGTGAATGCGCATGAAACCAATGAACTCGATGTAGTTAGTACCATCGAAGATCACCGGACAACGAGGGATAGCAACATAGCCTGATGCAGTAGACATTTTTTTCCTTTTTTAAGACCGCGTGTAAGCCCGATCCGATCTGGAGGGCTGAATCAAGCGGGTCGGTGGCCTCCGCAAGAAGGAAGACGAGCAGTTGGGCAGCGAGATCCGATCTGAAGGGTGGAGTCGAGCAGGAAGAGGAGCAGCTCGGCAGCGGGATCCAATCCGGAAGTCGAGCGGGTCGGCGGCCTCGTGGCTTGAAGCCCACGATGCAGGACCGGCGGCTAGGGGCGACTGGATCCGGCGAACGGGGGCGATTGGAGGCATGGGATCCGATGTAGGACTGGCGGCTGGTGGCGACTGGGGCGATTGGAGGCGGCGGGATCCGACGGCACGAGAACCAAGAGTGTGGCCCGACAGTTGGAGGCGGTTTCGATGGAATCCGACGAGTCTAGTGACGGCTTTGATCACGAGAACCAGCAGATCGGGGCCTACAGCAGAACGGGGCCTGGCGAGATCGAGCGATCTGGAGTGGGGCCTGCAGCGGAACGGGGAGCAGAAGGAGATCGAGGACAGACTTCGATCGGGAGCAGGAGAGAAGGATCAATCACACGAGTTGCAGCGTGCAAAAGATTGACCTAGCTCTGATACCATGTTAAAAATAAGCAACTTGTATTCTCATAAGGTCATAGGTCGATATATATACATGTACAGGTGTGAAACATATGCAGGAAACCCCTTATACAACGAGATAAATACAAAGGGGTACATGACTTATATTATAAGTCTATCAGAGTTCACATAGAATTGCAATTCCTGGTGTTCAAATCCAATTGAAACTCCTCTATGCCAAACACATACTAGCATTACTTCATACGAACTTCAAAAGCATTGTGAAGGAATGTTGATTATAAGCAGTCATGTGGGGTCAGACAGAAATCAGCCGTCACGTACTGAGAGACAATACACTAGGTATACTATCTGCAATATACAGCTAGCCAGAATCAAAATGTGCGACCAAATTCGCATTATCAATCTCGCTAAAGAGCAATTTCAAGGTATTGTTATCTAGTCATACAAATTGTCAAGCAGAAACCTTTCTTCTGTGACTATCCATAAGAGAGGAAGACTTGATACATGCCACAAAAAATGAGCTGCCATCCCATTCCAATGGTGGTAGTTCAGAAGCCTCACTCGCAACGTCATTACCTATGGTGGTTCTACTGAGAGGCCATGCATTACAACAGCAAAGATATTTGCAGGATTCAACAGTATAGGTTGTAAACCACAGAACAAAGAATCGCAGGTCTCTGTATTCCTAAGGGCAGATATTAACAAGCATCTCTTGGGGGGTAACAACAGTTGAAAACCACCTATACTCCTTTAGCCTTTGAGATTAAACACCTGAAGGAAGGATGAAATGATTAGCAGGCTACTAAGTTGTGACTGGAGAAGATAGTTTTCAACAAAAAGGTGACACAAACAGGGGAAAGTAACAGTGCACATGTACTGAGTTCAGTGGTACCAAATAAGAAAACTTTGTTACTTAAGGTCTCCGTGTCATTGTTCTCTTGTTCAAGAATCTAAACAGCGTCGATACCTTATCTATGATAATATTTGTCAAACGAGAAAGAAGACACTACATCTTTACATTCAAGGAAGTCAGTCATGCTGCAAAGGCTGAAAAACAATTAGATAAGCCAGGTCAAATATAAAGTTTATTTTACGTGGTCACATGTTTCCTATTCTATTTCAAATCATGAAAATGCTGTGAACCAGCAATGCATGCTCGTAGTTGTTTCCAATGTTTTTGGTCTGGAAACTGATGCACTATAAACAGAGCAGAACTTGAATGGCCACCAAATCAATTTAGTACACCATGAAAAACTAATTTTGAGCCCTCGAAATTTTCTGATTCCACATGCTGAGAAATGAGAACTACATAGGTTTCGAGTACTCAGTGGGCCCAGCCCAACTTAAGAGTTCTACCAGGTTTTCTGTTAGTCAAACACTATTGGTGCTCATTTGGCAAGATTTTAGTCAATCACTCGATGGAACTCAGTAGAAGCCTATTACTCACTCGTTCGTGGTCATATCATCAGCTGGACTAATAATGCAGTTTGGTCTGAACTTCCACTAGGCCATGTGGTTTTCAACTTCTGTATGTAAGAAACATTATATGACAACAGCAGTTGAACTCACTAAAACTAGACTTTATAGAACGATGTGGATCATACAGTTCAGCTAGACATATTAGTAGAAGGAAGCAGTGGTCGATCAATATTTTAACGCTGCTGGATTTCATGATTAGATGCCAGAACTGAATTAGCAAGATGCTGTAACCAGTGAGTGAATGAGAACTTGGTCCAAGTTGCAGCAAGCATTCTTCTAATTTTGCAAAGATTAAAATTCTGATGCATATCTCTGCTCCGAACTAAGTTTACCATCTGCTCAGACTGCATTGGGAAACATGAATTTTTATAACTGGAACTAACATTAAATGTAGCTGTATTTCCATAATTATTTTCATTCATTTCATTTGTTGGCATACAGTTTGCTCAATCTAGACAGCACAAGAACAGGGAATCTGTGATGGCACAATATCTCAATTGGTACTAATTATAGTGAGCTTCAAGCCTAAAAAGGAATTACGGACCACCAAAACTCATCTATCTATACTCTATACCTACTAATAGAAGAAATAGGTATTCTTAGTCTGCCATACGTTTTTATAAAAAAAGTCCTTCACTTTTTTACTTCTCAACCCGCAATCCATTAAAATTGATTTGTCGGTGATTTTTTTGGTCCGTCCTGGATGGGCCGAGCACTTTTTCTGCGTCTTTTTTCCTTCTGTCACTCAGTCACATATGGACACAGGTAGGTGCCAAGTGGCAACATAAGATTTAGGATATTACAAAATCGTAAACAATTCCAAACAATATAATGTGCTATCCATTGCTTCAAAGTTCATTAGCAGCATATATTAACAACTTAGTCACTCTAATATTCGAACTCAAATGAGACTCTTGGGTAAGCATACTGTAAGAGGGCTACACGGATGATCAACAAAATGTACAGGACTCCTTAGACGAATTCATTAGGACAGAGTTGCTTACTTGCGCGAAGCCTTACTGGAATATCTTTTAGCTCCCGCCTGATGCATAGGTATTCACCAAGGAGGGACATGATTGCCAAACCAACAATGTTAACAACCCACCATGTACCTGAAGCTGGCCATCCTCCATAAATAATGCAAATAAACAGATGGATGATGTGGAGGGTGGCTGCAAAGTCCAGGCACTTCTTGGCTCTCTCAATGACATAAAACATGAATCCAGCACTGCCCAAGGAAAGCATGGAAGCAAAGTTAAAACTGAACCACTTCTTGCACAAAACATAGCAGGAGCAAAACCTGATTCCTATATATTATAAGTTCAGATACTTCACCAAGTGCTTTGCTCACATTACCCACAAGATATACAATAGCGTAGCATGTGGATCATACTTTTGCCTTCTCTAACAAATGATATATGAATGGGATAGATTAATTCCCTTATCCGTCTGCTATTAGAATATCTGGCTCCAGAATATTTCTAGAGATCAAACTCTTGGTTTATTTGGAAAATGGGGATGGAAAGTGCCCGCAAAGTCTTCCTGAATTAAAACTGGAATTCCACGAAATAATTTACTGGCCTGTCTACTGGTGAGAAAGTTTTTCTGCCAGTCATAATTGGGCGCCTACACCCTATGCAGTACATGGCAACAAGAACAAGGTTTCCATAACAGTCATCAATGATACTCTACTGATGAAATTCTTCTGATGCACTCAACTGGTAAGCCGATATCATATTGCATCTATGTAACATGGTAGATTCAGCTTTATAATTCAGATACTTCACAGCTCTAGCAAGTACAAGTATACGACCAGACCTCTAGGCTAAATACACCAACATACTCGATAAGCTTAACTACTGGTTAAAGAAATGGCTGTTGCATTCGCAAATTTAGCAACAAATCTGGAAACATACACGCTGCTGAACAGGCAATTTACAGTTGATGCTTTTGGAACACGAAGCAATTAGCACCTACAGCCATTGTTCTTGTAACCAGAAGCAATTACCACCAAGTACAGGGGTCCAGTGCACCTATTCCGGGTCTTGATTCCTACAGAAGAACCCCGCACTGCTAAATGTTGCACAGGTAGAAGCAGGTCGTAGCTTGGAGCCTTGGAGGAACCAAGCGCTGGCGTGCCGGCGGGAAGGAGGAGCGTGAATGGGAATGAGCACTGCTGTTACCGTACCCCGCGATGGCGGCGAGGAGGAAGGAGGCGATGGCGCACCAGCCGGTGGTTGTGCGCGGGGTGAGGGTGGCGAAGTCAAAGAGGTAGAGGAGCGTGAGGCGCGGGACGCGGGTGCCGACGAGGAGCGCCATGAAGAGGCCGAGCACGAGGTAGTAGAGGCACTGCAGGCAGACGATCTGCGCCACGATCAGCCACGGATCCCACACCATCGCCCCATAGAACATCTTCGCCTCCACTCCCCGCCCTCCGCCTCCGCCGTCGCCGCCGCCGCCGCAGACGAGATCTGAGGTCGCCGGGGAGGCGGGCGAGGAGCGGTGGTTGGGTTTGGGGATTCGGCGGGATCTCTTTCTCGCGGCCGGGCTGGATGTTAGGTTGCTTCTCTCTGCTGCTGGAACAGGCGGAATATGCTCTGTTTCTTTGTGTTTTCTTGGCTGGAAATTCTGGGACTGGTTCTCTCTCTGGATTATGGGTCCAGGCGGTCCGACCTGGACGGCTTCCTATTATTCTCCAAGTTACTAAACATGATTAATAAGATCGATTAATGAAGAAGAGTTTTTTTTTGCAAAGATTAATGAAGAAGAGTTAGGGCTCCTTTGTTTCAAAGAAATTCTATAGGGGTTTTTGGAGGACTGAAATCCTTGAGGTTCTTTGATTCATAAGATTGAATCTCATAAAATAATTCCTATGAAATCTTTTGTACTACATTTCTGTCGGGTCCGTGAGACTCGAGTACCCGGGCCCGTCTGCCAGCAGCCCAAGATGCGGCGCATGTCGAGGGCCAGCGCGGTCCACTGTCGGACTTCACGGGCAAGGACCTCACGGGGGCCCTCGCCTCGCGAGGCGGATGTCAGCAAACGTCGTCAAGAGCCGCACCAAGCCCCCTCGCGGGGCGGATTAATCAAGGGGGCTCAACGGGGTTGCACGGTCCTGCGTCGTTACGTAGGTGACGCGTGTTGTGCCAAGCGGCGCCACGAGGCGTGCCAGCACGCACGGATGAGGAGGCTTTCCTCTTTTGTGCTAAGGGGGCTTGGCCACTACTAGTTCCCAAAGCAATACCTAAAGGTTTCCCCTTCGGTGCAAGAAGATCGGGATGGGGAGATCGCGAGGGAGGATGACATTCCCGAGCCCACCAACGCGTCATAGTAGGAAGCTTTTGCACGCGAAGATCACTTTTGTCATGATAGGTTGCAATCATGTCCCCCTTCAAACTGGTCGTTGTGGCTGTTGGGGAACGTCGCATGGGAAACAAAAAATTTCTTCCGCGCACGAAGACCTATCATGGTGATGTCCATCTACGAGAGGGGATGTGTGATCTACGTACCCTTGTAGACCGTACAGCAGAAGTGTTAGTGAACGCGGTTGATGTAGTGGAACGTCCTCACGTCCCTCGATCCGTCCCGCGATCAATCCCACGATCTAGTGCCGAACGGACGGCACCTCCGCGTTCAGCACACGTACAGCTCGACGATGATCTCGGCCTTCTTGATCCAGCAAGAGAGACGGAGAGGTAGAAGAGTTCTCCGGCAGCGTGACGGCGCTCCGAAGGTTGGTGGTGATCTTATCTCAGCAGGGCTCCGCCCGAGCTCCGCAGAAACGCGATCTAGAGGGAAAAACCTTGGAGGTATGTGGTCGGGCTGCCGTGGAAAAGTCGTCTCAAATCAGCCCTAAAACCTCCGTATATATAGGTGGGAGAGGGGGGGCTTGCCTTGGGGCTCAAGGAGCCCCAAGGGGGTCGGCCGAGCCAAAGGGGGGAAGGTCTCCCCTTCCAAACCGAATCCAACTTGGTTTGGAAGGTGGAGTCCTTCTTCCCTTTCCCACCTCCTCCTTTTTTTTCTCTTTGATTTTCTTCCTATGGCGCATAGGGCCTTCTTGGGCTGTCCCACCAGCCCACTAAGGGCTGGTGCGCCACCCCCAAGGCCTATGGGCTTCCCCGGGGTGGGTTGCCCCCCCCCCCTCGGTGAACACCCGGAACCCATTCGTCATTCCCGGTACATTCCCGGTAACTCCGAAAACCTTCCGGTAATCAAATGAGGTCATCCTATATATCAATCTTCGTTTCCGGAACATTCCGGAAACCCTCGTGACGTCCGTGATCTCATCCGGGACTCCGAACAACATTCGGTAACCAACCATATAACTCAAATACGCATAAAACAACGTCGAACCTTAAGTGTGCAGACCCTGCGGGTTCGAGAACTATGTAGACATGACCCGAGAGACTCCTCGGTCAATATCCAATAGCGGGACCTGGATGCCCATATTGGATCCTACATATTCTACGAAGATCTTATCGTTTGAACCTCAGTGCCAAGGATTCATATAATCTCGTATGTCATTCCCTTTGTCCTTCGGTATGTTACTTGCCCGAGATTCGATCGTCAGTATCCGCATACCTATTTCAATCTCGTTTACCGGCAAGTCTCTTTACTCGTTCCGTAATACAAGATCCCTCAACTTACACTAAGTCACATTGCTTGCAAGGCTTGTGTGTGATGTTGTATTACCGAGTGGGCCCCGAGATACCTCTCCGTCACACGGAGTGACAAATCCCAGTCTCGATCCATACTAACTCAACTAACACCTTCGGAGATACCTGTAGACCTGTAGAGCATCTTTATAGTCACCCAGTTACGTTGCGACGTTTGATACACACAAAGCATTCCTCCGGTGTCAGTGAGTTATATGATCTCATGGTCATAGGAACAAATACTTGACACGCAGAAAACAGTAGCAACAAAATGACACGATCAACATGCTACGTCTATTAGTTTGGGTCTAGTCCATCACATGATTCTCCTAATGATGTGGTCCCGTTATCAAGTAACAACACTTGCCTATGACCAGGAAACCTTGGCCATCTTTGATCAATGAGCTAGTCAACTAGAGGCTTACTAGGGACAGTGTTTTGTCTATGTATCCACACAAGTATTGTGTTTCCAATCAATACAATTATAGCATGGATAATAAACGATTATCATGAACAAAGAAATATAATAATAACTAATTTATTATTGCCTCTAGGGCATATTTCCAACAGTGGCAACCCTTCCCACCTTGTTTTTCGAGGGAAGAGGACCACGGCATGTATAAGAGAGGACAGGCCACCACCATAGAAGAGGATCGACCACGGCACTAGAAAGAACCCATCCTTGTACTCTCTGTCTCTCTCACCCTCAAGCAATCCAGACAAGCGGGAGTAGGGTTTTACACCGCAAGGTGACCTAAACCTGGGTAAACTGTTGTGAGTGTTATTCTTCTTCCTTAGCCCGAACACGTCGGAGTGTCAACGTGTGGTCACGAAGTAGAGTAGGGCGGGAGAACCTACGCACTCCAGAGTTCGAACCTCTCAGGTCCCCAAAGCCCCGATTCTGACATTTGGCGCGCCGGGTAGGGGTGTGATGTGGTCCTCTTGCGCTGTTCCGGTTCCAGCGTCGCCGACTCAATGGCCGACGCTCGCCGCGTGCGTGTCGAGCATCACGCGGCCCGCGTCGCCCAGATCGCGCCCGCTGACTGCAACGGTGACGGTAACCGCCACTCCGGCGACGTCGGGGTTGCTACTACGACCAACCCCGCTGCCCGCGAGCAGCAGGACTCCTCCATGCACCCTTCCGTGTAGTAGGACTGTCGCACCGCTACGGCATCCTCCTCCCATGCCTACGTGGAGCATGTGAACGTGCACGCCGCATTGCTCATGGCGTGCGAGCTGCTTTGATACTGTCGGCGGACGCTTGCTACGACGCCTCGTTGGGCCGCATCATCGAGCTCGTCACTGCCACTTGAGAGGCTTGTGCGCCCTCTCGCTCGCTTCGTCCTCTACCATCTCGCGCAGGGCGCGTAGCGCATGGAGCGCCTCAGCCACCTCCCATGCGTAACGATCCAGTCGAGCGCGATGCGCGCTCGGGCGAACAACCTGGCGGGGCACCTGCGCACGTCCAAGACGAGGCTAGCTGTTAGGTCGTCTGCCGCGCGTCGTCCCCACGCGCGCGTGATCCTCGAGCAGCAACGCCTGTGCGAGGACCAGATCGTCCAGGATGTCATGGCGCCTGGGCGCCAGAACTGGGCCACCATTGCTCGTGGCGTCCCTTCGAGCGGCGTGGGCTGCCGAACCTTCACTCGCGGGTTGCGTCGGGTGGTCTGGCCCGTCAAGTTCAAGCCTAAGCTACCCTCGTGATACGATGGCGTCCCCGACCCTATGGAGTTCATCCATCACTACGCATTGAGCATCGAGGCGGTGGGCGGCAACGACAAGGTCATGGCGAACTGGTTCCCCATGGCCCTCAAGGATGGCGCACGCTCATGGCTCATGAACCTGTCCAAGGAATCGATCTCTTTGTGGAGCGAGCTCTATGAGCATTTCGTTGCCAACTTCAAGGGCACGCATGACCCCCCCTCCCTTGCCAGTGACCTCCAACACGTGAAGGAGCGCCCCGGGAAGACCTTGCGCAAGTACATCTAGTGTTTGAGCCACGTGCGCAACAAGATCCCACGTGCCTCGGCGAATCCATCACCATGGCGTTCACCAACGGCATCACGGATGTCTGCATGTGTGAGAAGCTCGCCATCAACGACAGCTTGAGAACGACCCTGGAGCTGTCTAACATCGCTGACAAGTGCGCCAAGGCCAAAGAGGGTCGCCTGTTCCTCCATAACGACCCCGACATCATGCCCAACGATGGCAAGGTAAAGGGCAAGGAGGTCAAGCACAAGGGCCCCGTTGTGCTTGCAATAGAGCCCGAACAGAAGCTCGGCCGCGACCATGATGTCCCCGAGAAGGATTGTCGTCCGCTCTGCGCCTAGCACAAGGAGTGCACCCACAGAACCAAAGATTGCCAAGATCTCAAGTCCCTTCACGATGAGCACGTCAGTCGGCACTCGGACCGCGGCACCGCCGCGGTGGTGGTAGGTTGGACAACCGCAATAGCAACCCTCACCAGGAGTGGTGTGTGCAGCCTCACGAGGATGGCTGGAGCGATCATCCTTTCGAGCATGCGCGGCGTGAACAACCTCGCAAGGCGCGCCCTCGGGATAAGAATGCCCTTCCACTACTATCAACGTGGGGGAACGATAACAATCAGTGCATCCATGAGGCCGGGGGGTATCAGTAGCCCCTCGCGGTAGCTTGCATCCTCGAAGGAGCCCACGCCCCTGGGTCGAATCGCATGTTCAAGCAATTCTCCCGTGAGGTAAATGCCGCCTTCCTGAGGCCACAGGCCGCATGGCCCCTCAGGTGGTCGCAGCATGCCATCACCTTAGATTCCAAGGACGGCGTCAAGTTTACCTCCGTCGCGAGCGTCCTCCCCATGTTGGGCGCCCCCACCATGAGCAATGTCTCGGTCACCAAGACCCTCATCGACGAAGGCGTCGGCCTCAGTGTGCTCTCTCTCTCTCTTGACATTTGAGACATTCCAGGTGCCTTACGATCAGATGATGTCTACCTGAGGGGTCGATAGAAGATGTGTCTAGAGGCATGTGAATAGAATACTTGTCAAGATTAAAATCCTAGCCTTTACCCAAAATTATGGTTGGCAGATTCTAGCAGTTCTAACAAGTCTAGTACACCCTACACATGCTAGTCAACATATATGGCAGCGGAAAAGTAAAGACTTTGCACATGTAAAGGAGTAGAGTTTAGGAAGATCAAACGCGAAGAAGCTAACACTGCGATTTTTGGCATGGTTCCGATAGGGGGCGCTAACGTACGTCCATGTTAGTGGAGATTTCAGCCCACTGAGGGTAACGGCCGCGAGAGTCCACGGAGGGCTCCATCCACAATGGGTCCACGGAGAAGCGGCCTTGTATATTCCTCCACGGCTTCCGTCCACACATGACTAGCCTCACTCACGGTAGATCTTCACAAAGTAGGTGATCTCCTTGCCCTTACAAACATCTTGAATCAACTCCACAACACGAAGTAGGAGGCTCCCAAGCGACACCTAACCAATCTAGGATGCTCCACCCTACAAATGGTAATAGATGTGGTAGAATGACGAACTCCTTGCTCTTGTGCTTCTAAAGATAGTCTCCTCGACACAAAATCACGCTCTCACAGAATAGGCATGGGTAGGAGAGATTTATTTTGTCGAAAGCAACTTGGGGGGGGGGGGCTAGAGATATGAGTAGGTGGCTCTCTCTTAGAAAAATGGATCTGGCAATGAAGTGTTTGTTCTGAGTGCTTCCTCTATGAATGAGAGGTAGGTGGAGGTGTATATATAGGTTGTCCCCAAAATCCAACAGTTACACCTAAGGTGGCCAACTCGGTGACACCGAAGTCATGAACTCGGTGGTACCAATTTGCACTAACGACAGCAACTTGTGAATCTCGGTGTAACCGATATACACAACTCGGTGGCACCGAAAAGGTGGCTAATGGTCAGATGACACAACTCGATGACACCGATAATTAAACTCGGAAATTCCAATTTTGTGTACCGAGGCAACAGAAAGTTGGTCACCTAAACTCGGTAGCACGGATATGGTTTCGGTTGCACCGATTTGATGGGTTTGGCTAGGGTTGTGTGTGAGATGAAAATCGGTAGTGCTAAAATGAGAAAGTTGGTGGCACCGATTTTGAGTGTATGGTTTTGGACGGAATGGTTATGTGGGAAAATTGACTGAGTATTTTTGGTGACTATCGCTAAGCACTTGAGCAACAGGTTCATTTTAATACGTCACCCCCTTTTAATAGTATTGACTTTCCTATGGACTCAAAAGTGACTTCTCACAAATATAAAATGAAGAGTATTCTAGGTTGAAGCTTGGGCCAATCTTATTCCTTACTTGCATCAAGGGGCATCCCCACATATATAATCCTTTAGCCAAAGCTCTCTATGGACTATTCCTGAAATATACTAGGTAAAAGTGTTAGTCCAAGAGACAATGTATGTTGTCATGAATTATCAAAACCACCAAGGGAGCGTATGTGCTTTCAATCTCCCCGTTTTTGGTAATTGATGAAAACATACAATCAAAGCTTCAAATAAAGACAAGCATTAGAATATGACAGCTTTGAAGGATACATGACTAGTACAAGCTCCCCCTAAGTGCGTGCAGTCGTTTTTAAAAGGATAGTTGGGTTGGAATGCATGGGTACACACATGGTAGAAGGACAAGACAAGTCATATAAATCTTGGCTATATGCATCAAACATATGTGAATGAAGGGCTTCCATGTTCAAGACTCCCTCTTGCATACAATATGTGCAAGAAACAAGAGATCATCATGAACATTTGTTAGATAACACAAGAGTACTCTATTATAAAGATGCAAAGAGCTTCAAAAGTACCAAGACACCGAAGACATACTGAAAATATGATTTGATGATAGATATGTCTCCAAGAGAATTAAGAACTTTCTCCCCTAAGAATGAGTATGTAAGAATTACCTCTCCCCCTGAATCATAGCATGTACATATTGGTAGTACGTAGAGTAAGACATGTTCAATCAGAACATAGTGATAGAATGATATCTGAAATAATTTTATCTCTCTCCCCCATAATATGTAAGGTTTGATATATCTCCCCTTAGGTAGATATCCCCTTAGGTAAACCTTCCTTTAGAGATAGATATCTCCTCGCATAGATATTTATCCCTCTTTATGTAAGCTTATTGGTGATATTTCTCCCCTATAAATAGGTTCATTGGAAGCTTTGATATTTCTCCCCCTTTGGCATTAATTTCCAAAAAGGTTAGAGGGTAAGGGCTCATTGAGAGAAAGGGATCCTGGATACTTCTCCCTTTGATAGTAGCTAATGGTTCATTGAATGTTCTCCCCCTTCGATATGGATAAGAGTTCCTTGAACTATCTCCCCCTATGTTAGGGATCTTGGATGATTCTCCCTCTTATATTGTATTGGATCACTGAGGTTTTCTCCCCCAAGAGAAGTTTTCTCCCCTCAGAAACTAATGCTAAAACTAGTTTTCTTTCTTAAAAAGTTTCAATAAGATCTTAGAAGGCAATGAAACATGGGATCACTGATAATATTTCCCCCCCTAAGGAAATAGTCCAAAAAATATTAGAAAAACTAAGGCAGTGATAATATTGGAGTCACCGAGGCAATGTGATTCAGTAGAACCGAGAATGCAAATTAGGCCTCCAGGAGAAATCGGTTGGACTGAGTTTCCCAGATCGCTGAAACCGAGTTACATTGAAAATCAACTCCTGAACTAAAAAATAGACAGAAAAGAAGTCTAAGGATACCAATTGTGAAAGAAAATCAAGACAAAAAATAATTAATATTATATATATATACACATTTATATGAGAGTTGAATGGTTCCAAGAAGTTATGAAATGACAAATGTGAACCATACAAGAATCTCCATCTAGATGTCGGGCGGTGACTAGGTCACCTATATTAGAGTATTTGACTTGAGGAGTCAAGCAAGGTTGCTTGATCATAGGTCATACGCAACGTTAAGTGCAAAAATAGGGTTACCATTTTTCGATTAAGCATTTTAATGTCTTCATATCGCTTGAGTTGCTTTACCTCGTGAGTTGGTGTAAAGCTTTATCAAGGATATGAGTACATACCTTCGAGTGATGTTGATGACGTGGCATGTAGGTGAACTTGTTGTGGATGCTCAAAGTTGATGAAGATCACCTACAGTGGTTAGTCATACAAGGAAGAACGTGATATGTCCAAATGACAAGAGTGAATGAATTCATCAAATGATAGTCAAGGATATGATTTTGGCTGTCCTCTTCCTCCATCTCCGAAGAAAGGATTGTTGATACTTGGCCATGTCAAGATTGCTTTTGATGTGAGTTGATGGCAATCTTGTGGAATGTAGTTCTTCCAAGTACCTACGCAAGATTTGATGCAATACAACAGAGCATAGTTTCCAAGATATAAGATAGTCATATCAATAGCATCATGGAAAGGGCAATCAAGCTCATGCCCTTGCATGCATCCGACTGAGTCTAGCTCAAGTTTGAAGCATCAATGATGTTCAATTCACTCCTCAAATGACAAAACACTTTTCATCAAGTGGTTTGGTAAAGATATTAGCTAATTGTTTGTCAGTACAAACATGCTTGAGATCTATATCTCCTTTACCAACATGGTCACGAATGAAATGATGTCGCACCTGAATATGTTTTGTTCAAGAATGTTGCACATGATTATAGGCAATCTTAATAGCACTTTCATTGTCACATAACAATGGAACTTTTCTAACATGAATGCCATAATCCTTAAGAGTTTGAGTCATCCAAAGTAATTGCGCACAACATGATCCAGCGGCTATATATTCAGCTTCGGCAATAGATAAAGATATCGAGTTTTGTTTCTTGGATGACAAGACACAAGAGATCTCCCAAGAAATTGACATGTACCCGAGGTGGATTTTCTATCAACCTTGTCTCCGGCATAGTCCGAGTCAGAATAGCCAACAAGATTAAAAGAAGATCCCTTGGGATACCATATGCCAAAGTTTGGTGTATGTATGAGGTATCTCACTATTCTCTTCACAACCAATAGATGACACTCTTTAGGTGCCGCTTAATATCGGGGCACACATGCAAACACTCAACATGTATCAGTATGGGAGGCACATAAATATAGCAATGAACCAATCGTTGATCGATAAACCTTCTGATCAACTGCTTTGTCCTCCTTAGTGAGGTCAAGATGTCCACTAGTAGGCATGGGGGTTCTCATATCTTTGCATTCTTGCATGTTGAACTTCCTCATTAAGTCCTTGGTGTACTTGGTTTGAGAGATAAACGTACCTTCTCTAGATTGTTTGATTTGAAATCCAAGGAAGAATTTAAGCTCACACATCATGGACATCTCATACTTCTCTGACATCAACTTTCCAAACTTTTCACTAAAATGTGGGTTAGTATAACCAAAGATAATATCACCCACATAAATTTGGCATACAAATAGTTCTCCATTAACTCTTTTAGTGAATAAGGTTGCATTAATTTAACCAATTTCAAAACCCTTTTCAATGAGAAACTTCTTTAGGCATTTGTACCAAGCTCTAGGGGCTTGTTTAAGTCCATATAAAGCTTTATGAAGTTTGGAAATATGATTAGGTTTCTTAGGGTTCACAAATCCGGGAGGTTGTTTAAAACAAACTTCCTTCTCAATTTCTCCATTAATAAAAGCACTTTTGATATCCATTTGGTAAAAGTTATATCATGGTGATTAGCATAAGCGAGAAGAATGTGAATGGCTTCAAGTCTAGCAACAGGTGCATAAGTCTCACCGTAGTCCATACCTTCGACTTGTTGTATCCTTGGGCTACGAGATGCACCTTCTTGCGTACAACTTGTCCATCTTCATCCTGCTTGTTCTGAAACACCCATCTCGTACCGATGATGTTCTTCTCGCCTTCGGGCTTTTCAACAAGTGTCCATACTTGGTTTCTCTCTAAGTTGTGCATCTCTTCGTGCATGGCATTTACCCAATCCGGGTCTTGAAGGGCTTATTCAACCTTCAAAGGGTCAATGCTAGAGATGAAAGAATAATGCTCACAAAAGCTAGATCAGCGAGATTTAGAGCGAGTGATTCTCGCTGTTTTTATGTCACCGTAGATTTGATTCAACGGATGATCTCTCTCCACTCTTGCTCTAACTCTTGACAACTTCCTCTTGTTGGATGGTGGAGCTTCTTCTTCTTCTTCATCATCATCTTCCACGTTGTCGTTGACGTCATCATCTCCTTGAGGTGGTGGTGAGGAAGGTTGAGGTGTATCGTCACGTTGTACTTCTTCCTCTTCATCATCTTGTTGTGTACCACTTGTGGATGCCTCCATGTTGTTTTGTGGTTCGCCTTGATGCGAAGTAGGAGCTTACACTTTAATTGATGAAGTACTTTCCTTCACCTCAATAGGACGAATCTTGTAAATAGATAAATCTTTGATGGCTTCCGAAGGTTCCTTATCTCCTACATCATTTGGCAATTGTTTGACTTGCGAACCATTAGTCTCATGAAACTTCACATCTACCATTTCTTCAATTTTTTGAGTGAAGTTGTTGTAGACACGGTAAGTGTGAGAGTTCGACCCATAACCGAGTAGGAAACCTTCATAACATATAGGAGCAAATTTAGAGCGGCAATGCTTATCAAGAATATAGCACTTAGAGCCGAATACTCGAAAGTATCCAACTTGGGGTTTGTTACCGGTGAGTAGCTCATATGCCATTTTACCAAGAAGCTTGTGTAGGTAGAGTCGGTTGATGGCATGGCAAGCTGTTTCCACGGCTTCTGCCCAAAAGTGTCTTGGAGTCTTGTATTCGTCAAGCATCGTTCTCACCATCTCTATGACTCCGGTTCTTCCTCTCAACAACTCCATTTTGTTGAGGTGTGTACGTTGCCGAGAACTCATGTGAGATACCCTCTTCGTAAAAAAGGTTTCCACATTCTTGTTCTTGAACCCCCTTCCGTTATCGCTCCGAACTTTCTTGATCTTCACTTCAAACTGATTTTGAGCTATCCGAGTGAAGTTATTGAAGATCTTTTGTACCTGCAACTTATCATCAAGAAAGAATACCCATGTAAATCTGGAAAAATCATCAACAATGACTAAACCATAAGAATTTCCACCGAGGCTCTTGTAAGCATTCGGACCAAATATATCCATGTGAAGCAGCTCGAGTGGTCTTCTTGTAGTCATGATGTTCTTCACGGGATGACTTCCACAACTCGGTTTCCTGCTTGACAAGCACTACAAAGTCTATCTTTGTCAAAGATAACATCTTTAACACCAAGAATATGATCACCTTTGATAACTTTTTCAAGATTACGCATTCCTACATGTCCTAACCTTCTATGACATAACCAACCTTTAGAAGATTTAGCAATGAGACATGTACGGGGTTTGTTTTTCTTAGAGAAATTGACAATGTATAGATCACCTCTACGGAAACCAGTAAAGACAATGTTATGATTGTCGCTACGAAACACTCAACACTCAACTTTCGTAAAGAGCACATCGAAACCAAAGGCTGCTAGTCTAGATACACAAAAAAGATTATAACCAAGGGATTCAACAAGCATGACATTTTCAATGGAATTATCATGAGATACGACCACTTTACCAAGACCAAGTACCTTACCCTTGGAGTTATCTGCAAAGGTCACATGCCTTTGAGGTCCATGGTTTGGTGTAATCTCATGGAACATGTCTTTATCTCCGGTCATGTGATCAGTGCATCCAATGTCGAGAACCCACTCCTTTCCACCGACCATGTTGTCTCTAAGGTTCACCATAAGACTAAGGTTCCTCATGGTCTTCTCATATTCAATCTCAAAATCTTCATCATCGTCGTAGTAGCCATGCTCCACATAATCATCATCGGATGAAGTTCCCTCATAAGAAACAAGAGTTTCATCGGAATTTTGACTATGACAATGTTCATATTTATGCATGCGAATGGCTTCAACAATGATATTGTTAATAGTAATGACATCTCCTTTAGCACGCATGAGGTCACGAAGCTCAAATAGTCATTTATCAAAATTAGGATCAGTTGGCTTCATTTTGTGAAAGGAAATGCATTTGTGGACAATGATATCAAGATTTTTCAAGGAATAATTTGGATATCTTTTCTCTAAGTCTTTCCACAAAGTATGAGCACACTCAAAGTTCTGCATTTGATTAAGCACATTTCTCGATAGTCCTCTAATGATTAAATTAGTAGTGTTAAGATTACCAAGCATATCAATTTCATCATCATGAGAAGGATGTATGGGATGAATGGGAGGCGCATAGGGATATTCATCATACTTGCGCAAATGGAACTCATCAAATATATCAAGCATTTAATATTTACATTGTCTGAAATACTCCCCATGAAGAATAGGCACTCTACAACTAAAAATCCCGGAACTAGTCCCATTCATCTTCCTCCAATGGTGATTAAACCAAGGTTTTGGAGACCTTGCTCTGATACCAATTGAGGGATCGATGGAAGATGTGTCTAGAGGGGGGTGAATAGACTACTTGTCAAGATTAAAATCCTAGCCTTTACCCAAAATTATGGTTGGTAGATTCTAACAGTTCTAACAAGTCTAGTACAACCTACACGTGCTACTCAACATATATGGCAGCGGCAAAGTAATGACTTTGCACATGTAAAGGAGTACAGTTTAGGAAGATCAAATGCGAAGAAGTTGAAAACACAATTTTTGGCATGGTTCCGATAGGTGGCGCTATCGTACGTCCATGTTAGTGGAGACTTCAACCCACGGAGGGTAACAACTGCAAGAGTCCATGGAGGGCTCCACCCACAAGGGTCCATGAAGAAGCGACCCTGTCTATTCCACCACGGCTTCCATCCACACAAGACTAGCCTCACTCACGGTAGATCTTCACGAAGTAGGCGATCTCCTTGCCCTTACAAACATCTTGGTTCAACTCCACAACACGAAGTAGGAGGCTCCCAAGTGACACCTAACCAATCTAGGAGGCACCACCATCCTAAAGGCAATAGATGTGGTAGAACGATGAACTCCTTGCTCTTGTGCTTCTAAAGATAGTCTCCTAAAAAATCAGTATCTCACAGAATAGACATGGGTAGGAGAGATTGATTTGGTGGAAACCAAGTTGGGAGGCTAGAGATCAAGTTTCAAATGATTGGATTGGAATATCTTGGTCTCAACACATGAGTAGGTGGCTCTCTCTTGGAAAAATTGATCTCGCAATGAAGTGTGTTCTGAGTGCTTCCTCTATGAATGAGAGGTAGGTGGAGGGGTATATGTAGGTTGTCCCAAAAATCTAACTGCTACACCTAAGGTGGCCAACTCAGTGACACCGAAGTCATGAACTCGGTGGTACCGATTTGCACTAAAGGCAACCACTTTTTGAATCTCGGTGGAACCGATATACACAACTCGGTGGAACCGAAAAGGTGGCTAACGGTCAGATGACACAACTCGGTGACACCGATACTCAAACTCGGAAATTCCGGTTTTGTGTACTGAGGCAACAGAAAGTTGGTCAGCTAAACTCGGTAGCACCGATATGGTTTCGGTTGCACCGATTTGGTTGGTTTGGCTAGGGTTGTGTCTGAGATGAAAATCGGTAGTGCCGAAATGAGAAAGTTGGTGGCACCGATTTTGAGTGTATGGTTTTGGACGGAATGGTTATGTGGGAAAAATGACTGAGTATTTTTGGTGGCTATCTCTAAGCACTTGAGTAACCAATTCATTTTAATACCTCACCCCCTTTTAATAGTATTGGCTCTCCTATGGACTCAAAAGTGATTTCTCATAAATATAAAATGAAGAGTCTTCTAGCTTGAAGCTTGGGCCAATCTTATTCCTTTCTTGCATCAAGGGGCATCTCCACATAATCATTTAGCCAAAGCTCTCTATGGACTATTCCTGAAATATACTAGGTAAAAGTGTTAGTCCAAGGGACAATGTATGTTGTCATGAATTATCAAAACCACCAAGGGAGCATAGGTGCTTTCACTACCACACCATTTTCAGGAGTGGCCGATTGTTCCATTCTTCCCCTCGGGCAAGTCTGCCTCCGTGTCACCTTCGTCATGCGCAACAACTTACCACACCGGTCTCGTTGACTTCGACGTAGAGCACATCAGCCTATCGTACAATGCAATCCTGGGATACCCGGCACTGGCCAAGTTCTTGGCGGTGACCCTCCATGGCTACAACATCTTCAAGATGCATGGTTGCAGTGGCATCATCACCATCGCCCGCGATGAAAAGGATGCGACCCGTTCCTGAAAGCAGAATTGCTCCCTAAGGTGGTTTTGGTAATTAATCACAACATACGCATCATTGGACTAATGATCTTATCCAAGTATATTTCAGAAAATTTCAAAGATGTCTTGGCTAAAGGATTGTGAGGAGAAACCCCTTGATGAAGGAAAGGAATAGGATTGGCTCAAGCTTCAAGCAAGAAGACTCCACATTTTGCATTTCTGAGAAATCACTTTAAGTCCATAACAAAGCCAATACTATTAAAAGGCGGTGAGGTACTATGATGAATTCGTTGCTCAAGTGCTTAGGGATAGCCACCAAAAATATCATCTCATTCTCCCACAAAATATCTTTGTCCAAAGATAAACAAGCAAAATCGGTGCCACCAACTTTTTCCACTCGACCCTACCAATTCTCCACCAAATAGATCATATGACAAACCCTAATCTCTCAGTACCACCAACTTTCATATTGGTCCCACCGAGATCAGTGACCAACTTTCTGTTGAGCAAATTCCAGTAATCGGAATTTCCGAGATTGGAATAGGTCTCACTGAGATTTGGAAACTCCTCTAGGTCATCGTATCGGTACCACCGAGAATCATATATCGGTCTCACTGGGAATTCAAAAGTTGCTACAGTTACTGCAACTCGGTACCACCTATATTTATTTTGGTGTCACTAAGTTGGACAATAATGTTGTAACATTTGGATTTTGGGGGATGCCTATATATACCCCTCGCATCCTCTCATTCGTGGAGAACGCACTCATAACACACACCCACTTGCGAGATCTATTTTTCTGAGAGAGAGCCACCTACTCATGCGTTGAGATCAAGAGATTCAATCCATACATTTGAAACTTGATCTCTAGCCTCCCCAAGTTGGTTTCAACAATATCAATCTCTCCTACCCATGCCAAATCTGTGAGAGAGTGATTGAGTGTTGTGGAGACTATCTTTTGAAGCACAGGAGCAAGGAGTTCATCGTTCTACTGCAACTATTACCGTTTGGAGGGTGGTGCCTCCTAGATTGGTTAGGTGTCACTTGGGAGCCTCCGACTTTGTGTTGTGGAGTTGAACCAAGAAGTTTGTAAGGGCAAGGAGATCACCTACTTCATGAAGATCTACCGTGAGTGAGGCTAGTCTTGTGTGGACGTAAGCCATGGTGGAATAGACAAAGCCGCTTCTTTGTGGACCCCTTATGGGTGGAGCCCTCCGTGTACTCTCGCAGCCGTTACCCTCCATGGGTTGAAGTCTCCACTAACATGGACGTATGATAGCACCACCTATCCAACCACGTCAAAAATCGCAGTGTCAACCTTTGCGTTTGATCTTCCTACCCTACCCTCTGCACTACATTTGCATGTCTTTACTTTCCACTACTATACTCTTAGATATGCATGTGTAGGGTGAACTTGACTAGTCATAATTGCTAAAATTGGCCCACTAAAAATGGGAAAAGTCTAAGTTTTTTATGTTGTCAAGTAGTCTAATCATCCCCCTCTAGATATACTTCGGATCCTATAAGTGGTATCAGAGCTTTGGTCTCCATTGCATTGGTTTCACAACCTAGGAGAGTATGACGTCTAGTGAGGGAAATTATCAACATAGAGGTCCATATTTTGATGGTACAAACTCTGCTAGTTGGAAGCATAAGATGAAAATGCATATTCTTGGTCATAATCCAGCCGTTTGGGTTGTTGTTCGTGTTGGTGTGCAAGGTGATTTCTTCGGAGAAGGAAGAGAACCATCATGATGCGACATAGGAAGAATTGAATATGTTGCAATACAATGCTCAAGCCCGTGACATCCTGTTCAACTGCTTGTGCCCTGAAGAATTGAACAAATCAGTCGCCTTGAGAATGCAAAGGAAATTTGGGATACTTTGGTTGATATGGACGAAGGTACTGATTCTGTCAGGGAATCTAAGTTGGATGGGCTTCAAAGTCAGCTTGACAAGTTCAAGATGAAGGATGGTGAAGGAGTCGCTCAGATGTAGTCTAGGCTAGCTCTCATCACAAATGAGATTGCCGGCTTAGGAAGCGATGAGTATGACCTATGATCAAGTATTCTTGCTTGGCTCCTAAATCAATATACTCATATATAGATGACTTCATCATCGCCAAAGTACTTGGTAGATACTAGAGTGTTTGTGCATGTTCACCATGTTTTATTTGACATCTTATTGTGTGAGCATGCTGGTATGCATATTTTGCCCATTTGAGGATATCCAATTGTTGTTATTTGGCCAATTGGATATACAAGAATGCCTATGTACCTCTCTCTAGCTATCTATGCTTTCTTGTCTCAAATTCTATTCATGCTACATCACAAAATTTGAGCAAGCACTTTAGGGACACTCTGTGTGAGGAGCAATCGGAGATCCGTCTCAACAAGGGATGAGTTCCAAAACCTCCCAAAGTGCATCTCGGTGTGACCAACCTCAAAATCTCGGTCCCACCGGAGCCTAGGGTTGATTAGGTTTTCTTACCTCGGTACCACCGAGTTGTCATTTTCGGCCTCACCGAGTTTCAGTGTCTGCTGACAGTTATGCAACTCGGTGGCACCGAAATTCCATCTCGTTGTCACCGACAGCGAGGGGGTACATATAGTCCGTGGACCCGATGTTTGAAATAAGTTCCTCAAACGTCACCTCCCGCACCTCCTCACTGTCGCACCCAAGTCCACATGATATCGCCTTGATTCTCCGGTGCGCCCTCACCATTGGAGTCTTTGTCATTGACGGTAATCTTCACCACCGTCGTCACTGTAGTGGATCCGTCACCGAGCTAGAGTATGGATCAGACCCTTCTTTGCACTCTTATTTATGATTCTTGCGCAAATAGGCGTTGATGAATGATACGTCCATTTTGCATCATGCTTTCATGTTGATATTTATTGCTTTATGGGCGGTTATATTAGTTTGTGGTACCATATTTATGCCTTTTCTCTCTTATTTTGCAAGGTTTATTTGAAGAGGGAGAATTCATGCAGCTGGAATTCTGGACTAGAAAAGGAGAAAATCTTAGTCCACTATTCTGCACATCTCCAAATGCCCTGAAAAGCTACGTGGATTTTTTTGGGATTATATAAAAATACTGGGTGAAAGAAGTATCGAAGGGGGGCTGCCAAGGCGCCACAAGCCGTGCCACCGCCACCCCCCTAGTGGCGGAGTGGGGGCTTGTGGGCTCCCAGACGGCCCACTAGCCCCCCTCTTTTGCTATATGAAGGATTTTGGTCTAGAAAAAAAATCATTCGGGAGCTTTTTCGTGGTTTCGCCGCCGCCACGAGGCAGAACTTGAGCAGATCCAATCTAGAGCTACGGCACGACGATCCTGCCAGGGAAACTTCCCTCCCGGAGGGGGAAATCGTCGCCATCGTCATCACCAACACTCCTCTCGTCGGAGGGGAGGCATCTTCATCAACATCTTCATCAACACCATCTCCTCTCGAGTCCCTAGTTCATCTCTTGTAATCAATCTCCGTCTCACGACTCCGATTGGTACTTGTAAGGTTACTAGTAGTGTTGATTACTCTTTGTAGTTGATGCTAGTTGGATTACTTGGTGGAAGAGTTTATGTTCAGATCCTTGATGCTATTCATTACACCTCTGATCATGATTATGATTATGTTTTGTGAGTAGTTACTTTTGTTCTTGAGGACATGGGATAAGTCATGCTGATAATAGTCATGTGAATTTGATATTCGTTCGGTATTTTGATATGCTGTATGTTGTCTTTTCCTCTAGTGGTGTTATGTGAACGTCGACTACATAACACTTCACCATATTTGGACCTAGAGGAAGGCATTGGGGAGTAGTAAGTAGATGTTGGGTTGCTGGAGTGACAGAAGCTTAAACCCCAGTCTATGCGTTGCTTCGTGAGGGGCTGATTTGGATCCACTAGTTTAATGCTATGGTTAGACTTTGTCTTAATTCTTCTTTTGTAGTTGCGGATGCTTGCGAGAGAGGTTAGTCATAGGTGGGATGCTTGTCCAAGTAAGGTCAGTACCCAAGCGCCGGTCCACCCACATATCAAACTATTAAAGTAACGAACGTGAATCATATGAACATGATGAAACTAGCATGACAAAAATTCCCGTGTGTCCTCGGGAGCATTTTTCCTCCTATAAGACTTTGTTCAGGCTTGTCCCTTGCTACAAAAGGGATTGGGCCACTTGCTGCACCATTGCTACTACTTGTTACTTGTTACTTTTTGCTTGCTACGTTTCACCTCGCTACACAAGCACTTGTTACCGCTACTTTCAGTGCTTGCAGTTATTACCTTGCTGAAATCCGTTTATCAGAGCCTTCTGCTCCTCGTTGGGTTCGACACTCTTACTTATCGAAAGGACTACGATTGATCCCCTATACTTGTGGGTCATCAAGACTCTTTTCTGGCGCCATTGCCGGGGGTGTGAAGCGCCTTTGGTAAGTGGAAATTGGTAAGGAAACATTTTTATACTGTGCTGAAATTTATTGTCACTTGTCACTATGGAAACTGTTCCCTTGAGGAGTTTGTTCGGGGTATATTCACCACGAATGGAAGCATGAGGAGTTGTTCCTCAACCTGAGGTACCTACTGAAAATATCTTTTATGAATTTCCTTCGGGTATGCTTGAGAAACTGCTGGCTAATCCTTTCACAGGAGATGGATCTTCACATCCAGACTTGCATCTGATCTATGTAGATGAAGTTTGTGGTTTATTTAAGCTTGCAGGTTTACCCGAGGATGAGGTAAAGAAGAAAGTCTTTCCTTTATCTTTGAAGTATAAGGCGTTGACATGGTACAGGCTATGTGATGATACTGGATCATGGGGCTACAATCGGTTGAAATTGGAATTTCATCAAAAGTTCTATCCTATGCATTTAGTACATCGTGATCGGAACTTTATTTATAACTTTTGGCTTCGTGACAGGGAAAGCATAGCTCAAGCTTAGGGGGGGCTTAAATCAAGGCTATATTCATGCCCCAATCATGAGCTCTCGAGAGAAATCATCACTCAAAACTTTTATGCTCGGCTTTCTCATGAAGATCGTACCATGCTTGACACTTCTTGTACCGGTTCTTTTTTGAAGAAGGATATTGATCACAAGTGGAATTTATTGGAGAGAATCAAACGCAACTCTGAAGATTGGGAGCTGGAGGAAGGTAAGGAGTCAGGTATGAATTTCCAGTTTGATTGCGTTAAATCTTTTGTTGAGACAAACACTTCTAGAGATTTTAGCGCTAAGTATGGACTTGACTCTGAGATAGTAGCTTCTCTATGTGAATCTTTTGCTGCTCATGTTGATATTCCCAAAGAGAAGTGGTTTAAATATCATCCTCCTGTAGAAAGCAACATAGCCAAAACCAATCTAGTTGAGGAGAAAGTCATTGCTTTTAGTGATCCTGTTGTTCCTTGTGCTTACACTGAGAAACCACCATACCCTACTAGGATAAACGATTATTCTAAAGCTCCAACTGTGATACGTAGGGGTTACATTAGACCACTTGCACCCCCTGAGGAGATTAGAGTTGAACCTAGTGTTACTATTATCAAAGATCTCTTAGCCGAAAACGTAGACGGGCATGTTATCAAATTCTGTGAGAACTCCGCTAGAATTGCTAAACCTCACGCGAAAGAAAAACACGGACCTGTAGTTGGCCTACCCGTTGTTTCTGTCAAGATAGGAGATCACTGTTACCATGGTTTATGTGATATGGGAGCTAGTGTTAGTGCAATACCCCGTTCTCTATATGATGAGATCAAAGATGAGATTGCACCTGCTGAGTTAGAACCCATTGATGTCACTATTACGCTAGCTAATAGAGACACTATCTGCCATGTGGGAATTGTGAGAGACGTAGAAGTCCTGTGTGGTAAGACGAAGTATCCTACTGATTTCCTCATCCTTGGTACTGCACAAGATAGCTTTTGTCCCATCATATTTGGTAGACCCTTTCTCAACACTGTCAATGCTCACATTGATTGCATTAAGCATACTGTCACAGTTAGTTTCGAGGGTGTGTCTCATGAATTTAACTTCTCCAAGTTTGGAAGACAACCCCATGAAAGAGAGTCGTATGGTAGGGATGAAATTATTGCTCTTGCCTCTATTGTCGTACCTCCTACCGATCCTTTAGAGCAATATCTGCTTGAGCATGAAAATGATATGCATATGGAGGAGAGAGATGAGATAGATAAAATTGTCTTAGAACAATATCCTATTCTCAAGAATAATCTGCCTGTTGAACTGCTTGGGGATCCTCCCCCACCAAAGGGTGATCCTGTGTTCGAGCTTAAACAGTTGCCTGATACTCTTAAGTATGCCTATCTTGATGAGAAGGAGATATATCCTGTCATTATTAGTGCCCTCCTTTCAGAGCACGAAGAGAAGAAGTTACTAAGAACTCTGAGGAAGCACCGTGCTGCTATTGGATATACTCTTGATGATCTTAAGGGTATTAGTCCTACTCTATGTCAGCACAAGATTAAAACCGATCCTGACTTTAAACCAGTTGCTGATCATCAAAGGAGATTGAATCCTAAGATGAAAGAGGTCGTTAGAAAAGAAATATTAAAGCTTCTGGAAGCAGGAATCATTTATCGTGTTGCTCATAGTGATTGGGTAAGTCCAGTACATTGCGTACCTAAGAAGGGAGGTATCACCGTCATTCCTAATGATAAGGATGAACTAATCCCACAAAGGATTATTACCGGCTATAGGATGGTGATAGACTTCCAGAAACTGAACAAGGCAACCAGGAAAGATCATTATCCTTTGCCGTTTATCGACCAAATGCTAGAAAGGCTATCAAAACAGACACACTTCTGCTTTCTAGACGGTTATCCAGGTTTCTCGCAAATACCTGTTGCACAATCTGATCAAGAGAAAACCACTTTCACCTGCCCCTTCGGTACCTTTGCTTATAGATGTATGCCTTTTGGCTTATGCAATGCAGCTGCCACCTTTCAAAGATGTATGATGGCTATATTCTCTGACTGTGAAAAGATTGTTGAGGTTTTCATGGATGAATTTTCCGTTTACGGGTCTTCCTTTGATGATTGCCTCAGCAACCTTGATCGAGTCTTACAGAGATGCGAAGATACCAACCTCGTCTTGAATTGGGAGAAGTGCCACTTTATGGTTAATGAAGGCATAGTCTTAGGACAAATCTATGAAAGAGGCATTGAAGTTGATAAGGATAAGGTTGATGCAATTGAGAAAATGCCTTGCCCCACAGATATCAGAGGTATACAAAGTTTCCTAGGTCATGCTGGTTTCTATAGAAGGTTTATTGAAGACTTCTCTAAGATTTCTAGGCCTCTTACCAACCTCTTGCAGAAGGATGTTCCTTTTGTTTTTGATGAAGATTGTGAGGAAGCCTTTGAAATACTTAAGAAGGCTTTGATAACCGCACCTATTGTTCAACCACCTGACTGGAACTTGCCCTTTGAAATCATGTGTGACGCTAGTGATTATGCTGTTGGTGCTGTTCTAGGACAAAGAGTTGACAAGAAGTTGAATGTTATTCACTACGCTAGTAAAACTCTAGACAGTGCCCAAAGAAACTATGCCACTACGGAAAAGGAGTTTTTAGCAGTTGTGTTTGCATGTGAAAAGTTCAGATCTTACATAGTTGACTCCAAAGTCACTATTCACTCTGATCATGCTGCTATCAAGTACCTTATGGAGAAGAAGGACGCTAAGCCTAGGTTGATCAGATGGGTTCTCCTACTACAGGAATTTGATTTGCACGTCGTTGATCGAAAGGGTGTTGATAACCCTGTAGCAGATAACTTGTCTAGGCTAGAGAATGTCCTTGATGACCCACTACCAATTGATGACAGCTTTCCTGATGAGCAACTAAATGTCATCCGCACTTCACATAGTGCACCATGGTATGCCGATTATGCAAACTATATTGTAGCCAAATACGTACCACCCAGTTTCACCTATCAGCAAAATAAGAAATTCTTCTTTGATTTGAGATACTACTTTTGGGATGATCGTCACCTTTATAAGGAAGGAGTATATGGTGTTCTTAGACGTTGTGTGCCTGAACATGAACAGGGGCAGATCTTGCAGAAGTGTCATTCCGAAGTCTACGGAGGACACCACACTGGAGATAGAACTGCCCATAAGGTATTGCAATCAGGTTTCTATTGGCCCACTCTCTTCAAGGATGCCCGTAAGTTTGTCTTGTCTTGTGATGAATGCCAAAGAATAGGGAATATCAGTAAGCGTCAGGAAATGCCTATGAACTATTCACTTGTCATTGAACCATTTGATGTCTGGGGCTTTGATTATATGGGACCCTTCCCGAGTTCCAATGGGTACACTCACATCTTAGTTGCTGTGGATTACGTTACTAAGTGGGTAGAAGCTATCCCCACTAAAAATGCTGATAACCACACCTCTATTAAGATGCTTAAAGAAGTCATTTTCCCAAGATTTGGAGTCCCTAGATATTTGATGACTGATGGCAGTTCACACTTCATTCATGGTGTTTTCCGCAAGATGCTCGTTAAGTATGATGTCAACCATAGAGTTGCATCTCCTTACCATCCTCAGTCTAGTGGTCAAGTGGAGTTGAGTAATAGGGAGATCAAATTGATACTACAAAAGACCGTCAATAGATCTCGAAAGAATTGGTCTAACAAACTTGACGATGCACTATGGGCTTATAGGACTGCTTATAAGAATCCCATGGGCATGTCGCCGTATAAAATGGTTTACGGTAAGGCGTGTCATTTACCTCTTGAGCTGGAACACAAAGCTTATTGGGCAATCAAAGAGCTCAACTTTGATTTCAAACTTGCCGGTGAGAAGCGGTTGTTTGATATCAGCTCGTTAGATGAATGGAGGGCCCAGGTGATACGTCTCCATCGTATCTACTTTTCCAAACTCTTTTGCCCTTGTTTTGGACTCTAATTTGCATGATTTGAATGGAACTAACATGGACTGACGCTGTTTTCAGCAGAATTGCCTTGGTGTTATTTTTGTGCAGAAATCAAAGTTCTCCAAACGTCCTGAAAATTTTCGGGGAGCAGTTTTGGAAAATATGAAAAATATCTACGCCAAGTTCCACCTGAGGGGGGTGGACCAGTGGGCCACAAGCCCTGGCTCCGCCACCACCCCCTCGTGGCGGTGGGCAGGCTTGTGGGGCCCACACGGCTCTGCCACCCCCAACCTCAGGTCTATAAGTTCCCTTTCGTCCGAGAAAAAATAAAAAGAGAAGTTTTCGTCGCGTTTACGATAGGAGCCGCCGCCACCACCTGTTCTTCATCTGGAGGGCAGATCTGGAGTCCGTCTTGGGCTCCGGAGAGGGGAAATCGTCGCCATCATCATCATCAACCTTCTTCCCTTTCCAATTCCATGAAGCTCTTCGTCGTTCGTGAGTAATCTATTCGTAGGCTCGCTGGGCGGTGATGAGTAGGATGAGATCTATCATGTAATCGAGTTAGTTTTGATGGGGATTGATCCCTAGTATCCACTATGTTCTGAGATTGATGTTGCTACTACTTTGCCATGCTTAATGCTTATCACTAGGGCCCGAGTGCCATGATTTCAGATCTGAAATTATTGTGTTGTCACCAATATATGTGTGTTTTAGATCCGATCTTGCAAGTTGTAGTTACCTACTATGTGTTATGATCTGGCAACCCCGGAGTGACAATAACCGGAACCACTCCCGGTGATGACCATAGTTTGAGGAGTTCATGTGTTCACCAAGTGCTAATGCGTTGGTCCGGTTCCTTATTAAAAGGAGAACCTTAATATCCCGTAGTTTCCTTTTGGACCCCGCTGCCACGGGAGGGATGGACAATAGATGTCATGCAAGTTCTTTTCCCTAAGCACGTATGACGACACACGGAATGCAAGCCTACATCACATTGATGAACGGGAGCTAGCCACATATCTCTCCGTGTTATAACTGTTGCATGATGAATACCATCCAAACAAATCACAGACCCATTGCCTACGAGTTTGTCCTACTGCTGCTGTTACTACTGTTGCTACTGCTGTTACTTGTCTTGCTCTGCTGCTACCTGCTACAATTTTGGTTCGCTGGTCGTTGAGGGGAACTGACAACTTCCGTCAACGAGGCAACTTGGCACCATTGATACAATCGTTAGGAATAGTCTGCCGTCAACAGATCGTTTATGACACCGTTGTTATCATACTACTTTGTTGTTACTACTTTGCTTGCAGATACTAATCTTTCAGGTGTGGTTGAATCTGACATATTCAGCTGCTAATACTTGAGAGTATCCTCTCACCTCCTATAGGTGTACCAACAAATTTGGGTTGAATACTCTACCCTCGAAAACTGCTACGATCCCATGCGCTTGTGGGCCGTCAACAACATTCTTCTAGTTTCGATTGCCGGAGAGTTCTAGCAGCATTCTTCTGGTGCCGTTGCAAAGGGGAAGAACAGTTGACATCACCAGGCATATGAGAATGCCAAGTTGTTCAAGGAAAAGGTTAAGAGATGGCACGATAAACGAATACAGAAACGAGAGTTCAATGTAGGTGATTATGTCCTGCTATACAATTCTCGTTTGAGATTCTTTGCAGGCAAGCTTCTCTCTAAATGGGAAGGTCCTTATGTTATCGAGGAAGTATATCGTTCCAGTGCCATCAAAATCAATAACACGGAAGGAAATTTTCCTAGAGTGGTAAATGGGTAAAGAATCGAGCATTACATCTCTCGTACTCCCATAAATGTTGAGACCAATATCATCAATGTCATAACCCTAGAGGAGTACATAAGGGATGTTTATCAGCCTGTTTCAGACCCTGAAAATGAAGAGGTATCTGTTTTGGTAAGAAATTGGACTCCGATGCTTTTCCAATAGGAAATTTCCTCCGTTTTGGAATTTTTGGAAAAATAGAAAAATAAAAAAGTAGTCCGGAGAGCGCACGAGGCGGCCACAAGCTTGGACACCGCCCCCTACCCCCTGGTGGTGGAGGGCAAGCTTGTGGGCACCTCATGTGCTTCCCGGACTCCGTTTTCTTGCAGAGCACTCCTTCTGGTCCAGAAAAACTCAATATATAGTCTCCCGAAGGTTTTGATCTCTGTATCGCGCAATTTTCCTGTGTTTTCGTTTCGAGCTTGTTGTCTGCCGCAGATTTAGGTCAAGATGTCTTCTCAAGATTCGGAAGAAGAGATCTATGTGGCCGATGATTGTGCTAACTCTAGGATTAATGGGGACTTGGAACCATATGGCTGGACCACTGACGAGGAAGAGGACTATGAGCCCAAGGGGAAGGAACAAAACAGTTCCTATGAAGAGGAGGCTCCTCTACCTCAACCCCCAAACACCCATGTGGAGTTCAAGAAGTCAAGCCTCCCCAACTCCGGGAGGAAGCCTAAGACCATATTTATCCCCTCTCATTTCTTGCAGGAGAGTAAGCAGGAGCTTTGCCATAGAGTGTTGAAACTTGAGGAGCAAAATGACGATCTAAGGGAGCAGAACTTTTTGCTCAAGTGGAAATTAGAGAAGCTCAAGACTGCTTCAACAGCTCCACCACCATCACCATCGAAGGAAGACAACTAAGCATTGGTATGGGCAATCCCCTTGGCTTCTGTCAAGCTTGGGGGAGTTGCCCTGGTATCGTATCACCTTTATATCTTTTGCTTTTACCTTTGTTTTAGTTCTTTCCTTTTCAGTTTTTATTTCTTCTCTTAGAGGAATAAGTCTTTAGTTTGAGTCTTTTGCTTTTGCCTCTATCTCTATGTATTCGAGCTCGCGAGCTATATAATAAAGAGTATCTTAGTCAAGGGGTTTGCTTTGTGCCATGATCAAAAGTATGAAAAGAACGATAACATGAAAGATCATGAGACGATCTTATGGAAAGTGATAACTTCACTTATGACACGTATGATGATTGAAACTTGTTGAGAATAAATCAACACAGCCTTAGTCATTTTTGCAATTAATAAGAAGTAATAAGGAAAGAGAGGTTCACATATAAATATATCATCTTAGACACTTTTTACAACTGTGAGCACTCACCAAACTATTACATGCTTAGGAGTAGATGTTGGACAAGGAAGACAACATAATGAATTGTGTTTCCTTGGTTCCAAACAATGTTATATGATTAGAGATCCCTTAGCATGTGACGATTGCTTCCACCTCATATTAGCCAAAACTCCCGCACCAAGTAGAGATACTACTTGTGCATCCATAAACCTCCAACCCAGTTTTGCCATGAGAGTCCACCATACCTACCTATGGATTGAATAAGATCTTTCAAGTAAGTTGTCATTGGTGCAAGCAATAAAAATTGCTCTATAATATGTATGATCTATTAGTGTGTGGAAAATAAGCTTTGTACGAACCTGTGATGAGGAAGATATAAAAGCGACAGACTGCATAATAAAGTTCTTTATCACAGGAGGCAATATAAAGTGACGTTCCTCCGCACTAAGAGGACACGCATTCAAACCTCGAAAGCGCATGACAACCTCTGCTTCCCTCTGCGAAGGGCCTATCTTGTACCTTTACTTTTTGCCCTTGTAAGAGTCATGGTGATCTTCACCAATTCCCTATTTTTGCCTTTGTCTTGGCTACCGTCACATGCTTGGGAAAGATCTATATTCATATATCAACTTGGAGTTGAGTACTCATGCTTTATTATTGTTGACTTTACCCTTGCGGTAAATAGTTGGGAGGCAAAACTATAAGCCCCTATCTTCCTCTATGTCCAGCTGAAACTTTGACACAATGAGTACCACGTGAGTTGTAACAATTGTGGAAAACAAAAGAGATGATTGAGTATGTGGGTTTGCCTTACAAGCTCTTATTTGACTCTTTCTGATGTTGTGATAAATTTCCATTGCTTCAATGACTTTGGATTATTGTTGGTGACTTCTCGGTAAGGTTTTTGCTTCATGCTTTGCTTTGTGAAGGAATTGTTACTTTCCCATATGAATCTTTATGATGTATTGCTGTTCTGTGTGTGATGATGATGCCCTCATGTCCGTATTCTGGTTTATCGACACCTTCGTTCCTAAACATGTGGACATGTTTATGGAACTTGGTTTTCGCTTGAGGACAAGCAAGGTCTAAGCTTGGGGGAGTTGATACGTCCATTTTGCATCATGCTTTCATGTTGATATTTATTGCTTTATGGGCTGTTATATTACTTTGTGGTACCATATTTATGCCTTTTCTCTCTTATTTTGCAAGGTTTATTTGAAGAGGGAGAATTCAGGCAGCTGGAATTTTTGACTAGAAAAGGAGCAAATCTTAGTCCACTATTCTGCACATCTCCAAATGCCGTGAAAAGTTACGTGGATTTTTTGGGATTATATAAAAAATACTGGGCGAAAGAAGTACCGGGGGGGGGGGGGGGGGCTGCCAGGGCGCCACAAGCCCTGCCACCGCCACCCCCCTGCTGGCAGAGTGGGGGCTTGTGGGCTCCCTGACGGCCCACTAGCCCCCCTCTTTTGCTATATGAAGGATTTTGGTCTAGAAAAAAAATCATTCGGGATCTTTTTCGTGGTTCCGCCACCGCCACGAGGCAGAACTTGAGCAGATCCAATCTAGAGCTCCGGCAGGACGATCCTACCGGGGAAACTTCCCTCCCGGAGGGGGAAATCGTCGCCATCGTCATCACCAACACTCCTCTCGTCGGAGGGGAGGCATCTTCATCAACATCTTCATCAGCACCATCTCCTCTCGAGTGCCTAGTTCATCTCTTGTAATCAATCTCCGTCTCACGACTCCGATTGGTACTTGTAAGGTTACTAGTAGTGTTGATTACTCTTTGTAGTTGATGCTAGTTGGATTACTTGGTGGAAGAGTTTATGTTCAGATCCTTGATGCTATTCATTACACCTCTGATCATGATTATGATTATGTTTTGTGAGTAGTTAATTTTGTTCCTGAGGACATGGGATAAGTCATGTTGATAATAGTCATTTGAATTTGATATTCGTTCGGTATTTTGATATGTTGTATGTTGTCTTTTCCTCTAGTGGTGTTATGTGAACGTCGACTACATAACACTTCACCATATTTGGGCCTAGCGGAAGGCATTGGGAGTAGTAAGTAGATGATGGGTTGCTGGAGTGACAGAAGCTTAAACCCCAGTCTATGCGTTGCTTCGTGAGGGGCTGATTTGGATCCACTAGTTTAATGCTATGGTTAGACTTTGTCTTAATTCTTCTTTTGTAGTTGCGGATGCTTGCGAGAGAGGTTAATCATAAGTGGGATGCTTGTCCAAGTAAGGGCAGTACCCAAGCGCCGGTCCACCCACATATCAAACTATCAAAGTAACGAAGGCGAATCATATGAACATGATGAAACTAGCATGACAGAAATCCCCGTGTGTCCTCGGGAGCGTTTTTCCTCCTATAAGACTTTGTTCACGCTTGTCCCTTGCTACAAAAGGGATTGGGACATTTGTTGCACCGTTGCTACTACTTGTTACTTGTTACTTTTTACTTGCTATGTTTCACCTCGCTACACAATCACTTGTTACTGCTACTTTCAGTGCTTGCAATTATTACCTTGCTAAAATCCATTTATCAGAGCCTTCTGCTCCTCGTTGGGTTCGACACTCTTACATATAGAAAGGACTACGATTGATGCCCTATACTTCTGGGTCATCAATGAATTCTGTCCACAATTGTGATTATCCTATCTAGAAGAAAAATCTCATAGATAGAGAACAATGGAAAACTTAGGGTTAGCCATCCGCAAAACTGAACCTCGGTGTCACCGTGTCAGAAAAGTCGGTCTTACCAATTTTGTTTTAGGGTTATTGAGAATGTTCTCAGTGAAACCGAGTTGTTCTTTTTGCTGAAACCGAAAAAGGTTGCCAAGTTTTTGTTGATGAGAATGTCAGTCTCGGTGGCTCCGAAATTTTGACTCGGTGGAACCGAAATCCCTTTTTGCTGAATGTTAAACCTAATTTTTCAGAGTTCAAATCTTTGCAGAACTTCTAAATTTTTGTTATTGTTATCTTTTCTAGCTCTTCTAAATCTTTTCACAGGGTCTGCTTGTTTGCTTAGCTGTTTGGCAGTATGTCATGATAAGAGGATAGTCAGAACAACTTTAGTGAGCCAAGTGCTGGCATGGATTCATGCACTAGTCCAAAGAGGACAACTTCTGACCCAAGAACACCTATCTCCCATGGTTTGCCCAAGGCATCTACAAGGTCCAGGAAGAAGATAAATTTGGATGAAGAAGATGTTGATTTTTCTCCTAGAGGAGATTTCTTCTCAGAAGCAGAAAGAGAAGACCACAGTCAAGAAGACTGTGAGGAAGGAGTATGCTAGACCTGCTGATATGAAAGCTCCATAGGCTAGGCTTGCAAAGAAGCTAGGTCAGGAAAGTGTTGGGGAACGTTGCATGGGAAACAAAAAATTTCCTACGCACACGAAGACCTATCATGGTGATGATCATCTACGAGAGGGAGATCGGATCCACATACCCTTGTAGACCGATAAGCGGAAGCGTTAATAAACGCGGTTGATGTAGTGGTATGTCTTCACAATCCGTCCCACGAACCGTCCCATGATCCGTCCCACGAACCGTCTCGTGATCCGTCTCGATCAAGTGCCGAACGGACGACACCTCCGCGTTCCGCACACGTACAACTCGATGACGATCTCCACCTTCTTGATCCATAAAGAGTGACATGGATGTAGATGAGTTCCCCGGCAGCGTGACGCGCGCCGGTGATGGTGATGATCTATTCCTGCAGGGCTCCGCCCGAGCTCCGCAGAAAACCGATCTAGAGGAAGAACTGCGATCTAGAGGAGAGGGCAGCACGTGGTAAAGTTGTGTCTCAAAAGCCCTAAACCTATAGTATATATAGGAGGAGGGAGGAGGCAGCCTTGGTGCCACAAGAGAAACTCCCTCGGGTCGGCCGAAGTGGAGGACGGAGGAGTCCTCCTCCAATTCCACTTGGATTAGGACTCCTTCCTTATTTTCCCACCTCTTTTGGATTTCCACTTTTTCCTCATGGGCTTTACTTGGATGACTTTGTCAGCCCATTATGCCTTATTGCGCATCCAATAAACCCATGTGACCCCTTGGGGCGTGGTGGGCCCACCCGGTGGGCCCCATAACCCATTCGTCACTCCTGGTACACTGCCGACAATGCCCGAAATCCTTCCGGAATCCAAATACCAACTTCCTATATATCAATATTCGTTTCCGGACCATTCCGTAACTCCTCGCGACGTCCGGGATCTCATCCGGGACTCCGAACAAAACTTCGGTCAACAACACATATAACTCAACTATACCGAAACGTCACCGAACCTTAAGTGTGCACACCCTACGGGTTCGAGAACTATGCAAACATGACCTGAGACACTCTCTGGTCAATAACCAATAGAGCGACTTGGATGTCCATATTGCCCCCTACATATTCTACGAAGATATCTATCGGTTGAACCTCTATGTCAAGGATTCATATAACCCCGTATACTATTCCCTTTGTCCTTCGGTATGTTACTTGCCCGATATTCGATCGTCGGTATCACCATCCTAGTTCAATCTCGTTACCAACAAGTCTCTTTACTCGTTCCGTAATACAAGATCCCGTAACTAACTCCTTAGTCACATTGCTTGCAAGGCTTGTTGTGATGTTGTATTACCTAGTGGGCCCCGAGATACCTCTCCGTCACACGGAGTGACAAATCCCAGTCTTGATCCATGCCAACCTGCTACTTCTTGAGCTTGCGTTGGTTTTTCCCTCGAAGAGGAAAGGGTGATGCAGCAAAGTAGAGATAAGTATTTCCCTCAGTTTGAGAACCAAGGTCTCAATCAAGTAGGAGTATCAAGATGAGGCGCCAATGAACCTGCGCAAAAGCAAACAAACTTGCACCCAACGCGATAAAGGGGTTGTCAATCCCTTCAAGATTATTTGCAAGGTGAGATCTGAAGGAGATGAAAGGTAAAAATAAATGAAAGTGCGGCAAGGTATTTTTCTAGATCTGAATATATGATGTGTAAAATAGACTTGGGGGCCATAGTGTTCACTAGAGGCTTCTCTCATGATAGCAAGTATTACGGTGGGTGAACGAATTACTGTCGAGCAATTGATAGAATCGCGCAAAGTCATGACGATATTTAAGCCAATGATCATACATATAGGCATTACGTCCGAGACAAGTAGACTGATACTGTCTGCATCTACTACTATTACTCCACACATCGATCGCTATCTAGCATGCATCTAGTGTATTAAGTTCATAAAAAACAGAGTAACGCCTTAAGCAAGATGACATGATGTAGAGGGATAAATTCATGCAATATGATATAAACGCCATCTTTTTACCCTTGATGGCAACAACACGATGCGTGCCTCGCTACCCCTTCTTTCACTAGGTGAGGACACCGCACGGTGTGAACCCAAAACCAAGCACTTCTCCCATTGCAAGAATTATAGATCAAGTTGGCCAAACGAAACCCATAAATCGAAGAGAATGACAAGGATACGAAATCATGCATATAATAAATCAGAGGAGACTCAAATAATATTCACAGATAATCTAATCACAAATCCACAATTCATCGGATCACGACAAACACACCGCAAAAGAAAGTTACATCGGACAGATCTCCATGAAGATCATGGAGAACTTTGTATTGAAGATCCAAGATAGAGA
This sequence comes from Hordeum vulgare subsp. vulgare, assembly GCF_904849725.1. NCBI lineage: Eukaryota > Viridiplantae > Streptophyta > Magnoliopsida > Poales > Poaceae > Hordeum > Hordeum vulgare. The sequence goes on along the minus strand of NC_058520.1, from coordinate 342,713,580 downwards.
AGAATCCATCTAGCTACTAGCTATGGACCCGAAGGTCTGTGGTGAACTACTCACGCATCATCGGAGAGGCAATGGTGTTGATGAAGAAGCCCTCCGTGTAGAAATCCCTTTCTGGAAGGGCACCAGATCGGTCCCCAGATGGGATCTTGCGGAGACAGAAGCTTGCGGTGGCGGAAAAGTATTTTCGTGGCTCCCTTCTTTGGTTCTAGGATTTTAGAGAATTTATAGGCGAAAGAGGTAGGGCAGAGGAGGCACGGGGGGGGGGGGGGGGCACGAGCCTGCTAGCCCCCCTAGGGCGCGCCTAGGGGGCTCGTGACCTCCCACGAGACCTCCTGCCTTGGTTCTCAAGTCCTCTACGTATCTTGTGTTATGGAAAAAATCATCCCACAGGTTTTATTCCGTTTGGACTCCGTTTAATATTCTTTTCTCAAAAAGGTCAAAAACACGGAAAAAACAGAAACTGGCACTAGGCACTGAGTTAATAGGTTAGTCCCAAAAATGATATAAAATGGCATATAAATGCATATAAGACATCCCAAGTTGATAATATAATAGCATGGAACAACCAAAAATTATAGATACGTTGGAGACGTATCAAGCATCCCCAAGCTTAACTCCTGCTCGTCCTCGAATAGGGAAGTAATAAAGACCGAATTTTTGATGTGGAATGCTACCTAATATATTTCTTCTTTGTAACTTCTTTATTGTGGCATGAATGTTCAAATCCGTAAGATTCAAAACAATAGTTTAATATTGACATGAAAACAATAATACTTCAAGCATACTAGGAAAGTAATCATGAACTTTTGAAATAACAAGGCCAAAGAAAGTTATCCCTGCAAAATCATATAGTCTGGCTATGCTCCATCATCCCCACACAACGAATTTAAATCATGCACAACCTCGGTATTGGCCAAGTAATTGTTTTCGCACTCTTACTTTCTCAAACTTTTTCAACTCTCACGCAATACATGAGCGTGAGGCATGGATATAGCACTATAGGTGGAATAGAGTGTGGTGGAGGTTGTGAGGCAAAAAGGAGGAGATGGTCACATCGACTTGGTGTATCAACGGGTTATGGAGATACCCATCGATAGATATCAATGTTAATGAGTATGGATTGCCATGCAACGGATGCACTAGAGCTATAAGTGTGTGAAAGCTCAAAAAGAAAACTAGTGGATGTGCACCCAACTGGCTTGCTCACGAAGACCTAGGGCAATTTTGAGGAAGCCCATCATTGGAATATACAAGCCAAGTTATAAAATGAAAATTCCCACTAGTATATGAAAGTGACAAAACAAGAGACTCTCTATCATGAAGAACATGGTGTAGTGTGGAAAAATATAGTAGCATTGTCCCTTCTCTCTTTTTCTCTCATCATTTTTTTTGGGATCTCTGGGCTCTTTTTTTTCATTTCACTTCTTTTGGTGGGCATCTTGGCCTCTTTTTTTATTTCTCACATGGGACAATGCTCTAATAATGATGATCATCACACTTTCATTTGCTTACAACTCAATACTTAGAACAATAATGACTCTATATGAAATGCCTCCGGCAGTGTACCGGGATGTGCAACAATCTAGCTTAGCGTATGACGTTGAAACACCTCGCTAGATATCTTACGATCATGCAATGGAAATATGAAAATGACGGCACATGTCATGAGACGAACGGTGGAAGTTGCATGGCAATATATCTCGGAATGGCTATGAAAATGCCATAATAGGTAGGTATGGTGGTTGTTTTGAGGAAGATATATGGTAGTTTTGTGCACCGGCGAAAGTTGCGCGGCACTAGAGAGGCTAGCAATGGTGGAATGTGAGAGTGCATCTATACCATGGACTCACATTAATCATGAAGAACTCATATACTTATTGCGAAAGTTTTATTAGTAATCGAAACAAAGTGCTAAACGCACACTCCTAGGGGAAGGGTTGGTAGGTGTTAACCATCGCGTGATCCCGACCGCCACACAAAGGATGGCAATAAATAAATCAATTATGCTCCGACTTCCTAACATAGCGGTTCACCATACGCGCATGCTACGGGAATCACTAACCTCAACACAAGTATTTATAGATTCACAACACCCTACTAACATAACTCTAATATTACCATATCCATGTCTCAAAACTAATTTTGAGGAATCAAACTTCTCTCACTAATCAATGCACTTGAATATGATTTTTTTATTATATCCTCTTTGGATGCCTATCATATTTAGGACTAATTTCATAGCACACGCCAATTACCAAGTTACTTAGAGAGAGCACTCTCATAATGATATAAGTGAAGATCGAGAGTTTTTATTTATACAAAATATGACATCGCCGTGCTCTAAAAAGATTTAAGTGAAGCACTGGAGCAAAATCATCTAGCTCAAAAGATATAAGTGAAGCTCATGGGAGCAAAGTTATCTAGCTCAAAAGATATAAGTGAAGCTCATTGAGTATTCTAACAAATTCACGATGAGTGCATGTCCCTCTCAACAAGGTGTGCAGAAAGGATGATTGTGACAAAAAAAAGCAAAGACTCCTATAATACACGATGCTCCAAGCAAAACACGTATCATGTGGTGAATAAAAATATAGCTCCAAGTAACGTTACCGATGGATTGAAGACGAAAGAGGGGATGCCTTCCCGGGGCATCCCCAAGCTTAGGCTTTTTGGTGTCCTTGAATTTATCTTGGGATGACTTGGGCATCCCCAAGCTTAAGCTCTTTCCACTCTTTATTCCATTTTCCATAAGAACATCACCCAAAACTTGAAAACTTCACAACACAAAACTTAAACAGAAACTCGTGATATCATTAGCATAAGAAAACAAACTACCAACTTTTTAGGTACTGTAGTAAACTTGATTTCCACTTATATTGATGTTATATTACTGTATTCTCACTTTTCCATGGCTCGTACCCCCCGATACTAACCATAGATTCATCAAAATAAGCAATCAACACAACAAAAAGAAAATCTGTCAAAAACAGAACAATCTGTAGTAATCTGTATATTTCGTATACCTCTGTTATCCCAAAAATTCTGAAAAATTATGACAATTTGCATATAAATCAGTAGCAAAAAGAATCAACTCAAAATCTCTTTCTGGATAGGAATTAAAAATAATTTCGTGAGCACAAAGTTTCTGTCTTTTTTCACCATGATTAAACAACTATCACCAAAACTAATCATAAAGGTTCTAATTGGCACAACCACTAATTAAAACATAAAAAACACAATCATAACAGAATTATGATGGTGTGGAATCAACGAAACAGAAAGTGAAAAGCAAAAATAAATTTATTCATTGGGTTGCCTCCCAATAAGCGCTATCGTTTAACGCCCTTAGCTAGGCATAAGGCGATAGAATCAAGTATCGTCATCTTTAGTGCTCATACCACTCATAGGGTGAACACTCAACATTTTAAGATCTTTATCTCTCTTACTAGATGGTTCACCAATGTTTTTAGGAACGTAAACAAGCTTAGTGTCCTTATTGTGGGCAAAATTTGGAGTGTTCTGAACATCAACAAAAGCGGAACCCAAGTTGGTTATAACATCCTCTAGTTTGGCAATTCTAGCGGAATCATGATCTAGTTTTTCGTTAACTGTGGGTTCCTTCTCCTTTAAAATTTTCAAAGTCATTCCCACCTTGGATCCATATTGAGTGATTTGATGGTGGATCTTTTTATCCAAATTTTCAATGAGTTCTATCGTAGCAACTTTATTCTCAATATATCCATCCTACGCATCACATGTTCCAAAGTTAGAGTAGTTCCATTAACCATGAGTGGGGGTGAGCCTACCAAATTTATTAAAGCACCGTAAGAATCAATGATATGGCTACCCAAGAAATTTCCGCCTACGATGGTGTCAAGAACGTACCTATTCAAAGGGGAGATACCCACATAAAAGTTTTGAAGTAGAATGGTAGTAGATTGCTTACGAGTAGATCTATTCCGAGCATTGCAAATTCTATACCAAGCATCTTTTAAGTTTTCTCCCTCATTTTGTTTAAAATTAAGAACTTCGCTCTCGGGAGTAATGATCGTAGCGATAGGGCTAGCCATAAGGATAAGTAGACTAACCCACACAAGCAAACAGAAAGCAAGCGAAAGAAAGGGCGAATTAAAAAGGCAAATATTTTTGTAAATTTTATTTTTTAGAAGTGGGGGAGAGGAAAACGAGAGGCAAAAGGCAAATAATGTAAATGCAAGAGATGAGTTTGCGATAGTTACTTGGTAGATATGCTTCACTTGAATACTCCCCAGCAACGGCGCCAGAAATTCTTCTTGCTACTTCTTGAGCTTGCGTTGGTTTTTCCCTTGAAGAGGAAAGGGTGATGCAGCTAAGTAGAGATAAGTATTTCCCTCAGTTTGAGAACCAAGGTATCAATCTAGTAGGAGTACCAAGATGAGACACCAATGAACCTGCGCAAAAGCAAACAAACTTGCACCCAACGCGATAAAGGGGTTGTCAATCCCTTCACGATTATTTGCAAGGTGAGATCTGAAGGAAATAAAAGGTAAAAAGAAATGAAAGTGCAGCAAGGTATTTTTGTAGATATGAATATATGATGTGTAAAATAGACCCGGGGGCCATAGTGTTCACTAGAGGCTTCTCTCATGATAGCAAGTATTACGGTGGGTGAACGAATTACTCTCGAGCAATTGACAAAATCGCGCAAAGTCATGATGATATCTAAGGCAATGATCATACATATAGGCATCACGTCCGAGACAAGTAGACCGATACTGTCTGTATCTACTACTGTTACTCCACACATCGACCGCTATCCAGCATGCATCTAGTGTATTAAGTTCATAACAAATGGAGTAACGCCTTAAGCAAGATGACATGATGTAGAGAGATAAATTCATGCACTATGATATAAACCCCATCTTTTTACCCTTGATGGCAACAACATGATGTGTGCCCTGCTACCCCTTCTGTCACTAGGTGATGACACCGCACGGTATGAACCCAAAACCAAGCACTTCTCACATTGCAAGAATTATAGATCAAGTTGGCCAAACGAAACCCATAACTCGAAGAGAATTACAAGGATACGAAATCATGCATATAAGAAATTAGAGGAGACTCAAATAATATTCATAGATAATCTGATCATAAATCCACAATTCATCGGATCTCAACAACCACACCGCAAAACAAAGTTACATCGGATAGATCTCCATGAAGATCATGGAGAACTTTGTATTGAAGATCCAAGAGAGAGAAGAAGCCATCTAGCTACTAGCTATGGACCCGAAGGTGTGTGGTGAACTAATCACGCATCATCGGAGAGGCAATGGTGTTGATGAAGAAGTCCTCCGTGTCTGAATCCCCCTCTCGTAGGGCACCAGAACGGTCCCCAGATGGGATCTTGCGGAGACAGAAGCTTGCGGCGGCAGAAAAGTATTTTTGTAGCTCCCTTCTTTGGTTTCAGGATTTTAGAGAATTTATAGGCAAAAGAGGTAAGGTAGAGGAGGCACGGGGGGCCCATGAGCCTGCTAGGCGCCCCCTAGGGCGCGCCTAGGGGGCTCGTGACCTCCCACGAGACCTCCTGCCTTGGTTCTCAAGTCCTCTGCGTATCTTCTGTTATGAAAAAAAATCAACCCATAGGTTTTATTCTGTTTGGACTCCGTTTAATATTCTTTTCTAAAAAAGGTCAAAACACGGAAAAAACAGAAACTGGCACTAGGCACTGATTTAATAGGTTAGTCCCAAAAATGATATAAAATGGCATATAAATGCATATAAGACATCCCAAGTTGATAATATAATAGCATGGAACAATCAGAAAATTTAGATATGTTGGAGACGTATCACAACCCAACACACACCTTTGGATATACCTATAGAGGACCTTTATAGTCACCCATTTACGTTGCGATGTTTGGTAACCCACAAGGTATTCCTCCGGTGTCCGGGAGTTGCATGATCTCATGGTCATAGGAACAGATACATTGACATGCAGAAAACAGTAGCAATAAACTAACACGATCATATACTACGTTTATAGTTTGGGTCTTGTCCATCACATCATTCTCCCAATGATGTGATCCCGTTATCAAGTGACAACACTCTCCTATGGCCAGGAAACCTTGACCATCTTTGATCAACGAACTAGTCAACTAGAGGGTCACTAGGGACAGTGTGTTGTCTATGTATCCACACATGTATTTGAGTTTCCAATCAATATAATTCTAGCATGGATAATAAACGATTATTATGAACAAGGAAATATAATAATAACTAATTTATTATTGCCTCTAGGGCATATTTCCAACAGTCTCCCACTTGCACTAGAGTCAATAATCTAGTTCACATCACTATGTGATTGTAATGAATCTAACACCCATACAGTTCTGGGGTTCGATCATGTCTTGTTTGTGAGAGAGGTTTTAGTCAACGGTTCTGAACCTTTCAGATACGTGTGTGCTTTACAAATCTTTATGTCATCCTATAGATGCTGCTACCACGTGCTATTTGGAAATATTCCAAATGACCGCTCTACTATACGAATCCGTTTTACTACTCAGAGTTATTCGGATTAGTGTCAAAAGCTTGCATTGACGTAACCCTTTACGACGAACTCTTTAATCACCTTCATAATCAAGAAAAATTCCTTAGTCCATTAGTTACTAAGGATAATTTTGACCGTTGTTCAGTAATTCAATCCTGGATCACTCTTTGTACCCATTGACAGACTTATGGCAAGGCACACATCACGTGCGGTACACAACATGGCATACTTTAGAGTTTACGGCTAAGGCATAGGGGACAACCTTCGTACTTTCTATTTCTTTTGCCGTGGTCGGGCTTTGAGTCTTACTCAATTTCACACCTTACAACACAGCCAAGAACTCCTTCTTTGCTGATCTATTTTGAACTCCTTCAAAAACCTGTCAAGGCATGCATTTCATTGAAAGTTCTATTTAGCATTTTGATCTATCTCTATAGATCTTGATGCTCAATGTTCAAGTAGCCCTATCCAGGTCTTCCTTTGAAAAACTCCTTTCAAGCAACCCTTTATGCTTTCCCGAAATTCAATATTATTTCCGATCAACAATATGTCAACTACATATACTTATGAGAAATTCTATAGTGCTCCCACTTACTTCTTTGGAAATACAAGTTTCTCATAAACCTTGTATAAACCCAAAAGCTTTGATCATCTCATCAAAGCGTAGATTCCAACTCCGAGATGCTTGCACCAGTCCATAGAAGGATCGCTGGAGCTTGCATGCTTGTTAGCATCCTTAGGATCGACAAAACCTTCTGGTTGTATCACATACAACCTTTCCTCAAGGAAACCGTCGAGGAAACAATGTTTTGACATCCTATGTGCAATATTTCATAAATAATGCAGCAATTGCTAACATAATTCCAACAAACCTTTAACATCGCTACAAGTGAGAAAGTCTCATCATAGTCAACTCTTTGAACTTGTCGAAAACATCTTTGCGATAAGTCGAGCTTTTCTTAATGGCGATTTTTCACCATCATCGTCTGTCTTCCTTTTCAAGATCCATATGTACTTAATAGTCTTACGACCATCAAGTAGTTCTTCCAAAGTCTACACTTTGTTTTATACACGGATCCTCTCTCGAATTTCATGGCCTCCAGCCATTTGTCGGAATCCGGGCCCACCATCGCTTCTCCATAGCTCGTAGGTTCATTGTTGTTCAACAACATGACCTCCAAGACAGGGTTACCGTACCACTCTATAGTAGTACGCGACCTTGTCGACCTACGACGTTTGTAGTAACTTGATCCGAAGCTTAATGATCACCATCATGAGTTTCCACTTCAATTGGCGTAGGCGCCACATGAACAACTTCCTGCGCCATGCTACACACTGGTTCAATAACCTTATCAAGTTCCACCACCCTCCCACTCAATTCTTTCGAGATAAACCTTTCCTCGAGAAAGGACCCGTTTCTAGAAACAAACACTTTGCTTCCGGATCTGAGATAGGAGATGTATCCAACTGTTTTGTATATCCTATGAAGATGCATATATCCCCTTTGGGTTCGAGCTTATCAGACTAAAACTTTTTCACATAAGTGTCGCAGCCCCAAACTTTCAAGAAACGACAACTTAGGTTTCTCAAACCATAGTTCATACGATGTCATCTCAATGGAAATACGTGGTGCCCTACTTAAAGTGAATGTGGTTGTCTCTAATGCATAACCCATAAACGATAGTGGTAATTCGATAAGAGACATCATAGTATGCACCATATCAAATAGGGTGTGGCTATGACATTCGGACACACCATCACACTATGGTGTTCTAGGTGGCATGAATTGCGAAACAATTTTCACATTGTCTTAACTATGTACCAAAACTCGCAACTCAGATATTCATCTCTTTGATCATATCGTAGACAGTTTATCCTCTTGTCACGACGATCTTCACTCTGAAATAGCCTTGAAATTTTCAATATTCAGACTTGTGATTCATCAAGTAAATACTCCTATATCTACTCAAATCATGAGTGAAGTAAGAATGTAATGATATCCACTGCGTGCCTCAGCACTCATTGGACTACACACATAAAAAATGTATTACTTCCAACAAGTTACTTTCTTGTTTCATGTGGTATGATTTGCACGCCTCAAGTGATTCAAAATCAAGTGAGTTCAAACGATCCATCTACATGGAGTTTCTTCATGCATTTGTACCAATAGGTATGGTTTACATGTCTCAAACGTTTAAAAAGTGAGTGAGTACAAAGATCAATCAGCATGGAGCTTCTTCATGCATTTTACACCAACATGACTCAAGCGACAGTGCCACAAGCAAGTGGCACTATCATTACTACTTTGTATCTTTTGGCATCAATATTATGAACATGTGTATCACTACAATCGAGATTCAATAAACCATTGAAGGTATTTATTCAAGCAAATAGAATAACCATTATTCTCTTTAAATGAATAATCGTATTGCAATATACACGATCTAATCATGTTCATGCTCAACGCAAACACCAAATAATAATTATTTCGGTTTAACACTAATCCCGATGGGAGAGGGAGTGTGCGATGTTTGATCACATCAACCTTGGAAACACTTCCAACACATATCGTCACCTTGCCTTTAGCCACGCTTCGTTTATTCCTTAGCTTTTATTCCGAGTTACTAACACTTAGCAACTGAACCGGTATCTAATACCCTCATGGTACTAGGAGTACTCGTAAAGTACACATCAATATCATGTATATCAAATATACTTCTGTCGACTTCGCCTGCCTTCTCACCTACCAAGTATCTAGGGTAGCTCCGCCTTAGTGACCGTTCCCCTCATAACAGAATCACTTAGTCTCGGGTTTGGGTTCAACCTTGGGTTTCTTCATTAGAGCAGCAACTGGTTTGCCGTTTCATGAAATATCCCTTCTAGCCCTTGCCCTTCTTGAAACTAGTGGTTTTACTAACCATCAACAATTGATGCTCCTACTTGATTTCTACTTTCGCAGTGTCAAACATTGCGAATCGCTCAAGGATCATCATATCAATCCTTGATATGTTATAGTTCATCACGAAGCTCTAGCAACTTGGTGGTAGCGACTTTGGAGAACCATCACTATCTCATCTGGAAGATTAACTCCCACTTGATTCAAGCGACTGTTGCACTTAGACAATCTGACCACATGCTCAACGATTGAGCTTTTCTCCTTTTACTTTGTAGACAAAGAATATTGTCGGAGGTCTCATACCTCTCAACAAGGACACGAGCATGAAATCCCACTTTCATCTCTTAGAACATCTCATATGTTCCGTGACGTTAAAAACGTTTTCAGCGCCTCAATTCTAAGTTGTTAAGTATTACGCACTGAACTATCACGTAGTCATCAAAAACGTGTATGTCAGATGTTCGCAACATCCACAGACAACGCTCGAGGTGCAACACACCAAGCGGTGCATTAAGGACATAAGCCTTCTGCGCAGCAACGAGGACAATCCTCAGTTCATGGACTCAGTCCGCAAAGTTGCTACTATCATATTTCAACTAAAATTTCTCTAGGAACATATAAAAACAGTAGAGCTACAACGCAAGCTACAACATAATTTGCAAAGACCTTTTGACTATGTTCATGATAATTAGTTCAATTAATCATATTACTTAAGAACTCCCACTCAAATAGACATCACTCTAGTCATTCGAGTGGCGTATGATCCAAATCCACTAACTCAAGTCCGATCATCACGTGAGTTGAGAATAGTTTCAGTGGTGAACATCTCCATGTTGATCATATCTACTATATGATTCATGCTCGACCTTTCGGTCTCTTGTGTTCCGAGGCCATGTATGTACATGCTAGGCTCGTCAAGTTTAACCCCGAGTGTTCCGCGTGTGCAACTATTTTGGACCCGTTGTATGTGAACGTTGAGTCTATCACACCCGATCATCACGTGGTGTCACGAAACGACGAACTGTCGCAACGGTGCATAGTCGGGGAGAACACATTTTTATCTTGAAATTTTAGTGAGGGATCACCTTATAATGCTACCATCGTTCTAAGCAAAGTAAGGTGCATAAAAATGATTAACATCACATGCAATTCATAAGTGACATGATATGGCCATGATCTTGTGCTTCTTGATCTCCATCACCAAAGCACCGGCATGATCTTCATCGTCACCGGCGCCACACCATGATCTCCATCATCGTGTCGCCATCGAGGTTGTCATCTCTATTACTACTAAAGCTACAACCTAGCAATATAGTAAACGCATCTGCAACACAAACGTTAGTTTAAAGACAACCCTATGGCTCCTGCCGGTTGCCGTAGCATCGACATCCAAGTCGATATTTAACTATTACAACATGATCATCTCATACATCCAGTATATCACATCATGTCTTTGGCCATATCACATCACATGCATACCCTGCAAAAACAAGTGAGACGTCCTCTAATTTATTGTTGCATGTTTTACGTGGCTGCTATGGGAATCTAGTATGATCGGATCTTACTTACGCAAAACCACAACGGTGATGTGCAAATTGCTATTTAACCTCTCTCCAAGGACCGCCTTGGTCAAATCCGATTCAACTAAAGTTGAAGAAACAGATACCCGCCAGTCATCTTTATGCAACAAGTTGCATGTTAGTCGATGAAACAGGTCTCTCGTAAGCGTACGAGTAAGGTTGGTCCGGGCCGCTTCAATCCAACAACACCGCCGAATCGAGAAAAGACTAAGGAGGGCAGAAAATCAAACATCAACACCCACAAAAACTGTTGTGTTCTACTCGAGATTACATCTACACATGAACCTAGCTCATGATGCCACTGTTGGGGTACATTGCATGGGAAACAAAAAAATTCCTACGCACACGAAGACCTATCATGGAGATGATCATCTACTAGAGGGAGATCGGATCCACATACCCTTGTAGATCGCTAAGCGGAAGCGTTAATAAACGCGGTTGATGTAGTGGTACGTCTTCACAATCCGTCCCACAATCCGTCCCACGATCCGTCCCACGAACCGTCTCGTGATCCGTCCCGATCAAGTGCCGAACGGACGACACCTCCGCGTTCCGCACATGTACAGCTCGATGACGATCTCCGCCTTCTTGATCCATCAAGAGAGACGAGGATGTAGATGAGTTCCCCGGCAGCGTGACGGCGCGCCGGTGATGGTGATGATCTATTCCTACAGGGCTCCGCCCGAGCTCCGCAGAAAACCGATCTAGAGGAGAGGGCATCACGTGGTAAAGTTGTGTCTCAAAAGCCCTAAACCTCTAGTATATATTGGTGGAGGGAGGGGGCAGCCTTTGGTGCCACAAGGCAAACTCCCTTGGGTCGGCCGAAGTGGAGGAGGGAGTCCTCCTCCTCCAATTCCACTTGGATTAGGACTCCTTCCTTATTTTTCCACCTCTTTTGGATTTTCCACTTTTTCCTCATGGGCTTTCCTTGGATGACTTTTTCAGCCCCTTATGCCTTATTGCGCATCCAATAAACCCATGTGGACCGCTTGGGGCGTGGTGGCCCCACCCAGTGCCCCCCGGAACCCATTCGTCACTCCCGGTACACTGCCGGCAATGCCCGAAAACCTTCCGGAATCCAAATACCAACTTCCTATATATCAATCTTCATTTCCAGACCATTTTGGAACTCCTCGTGACGTCCATAATCTCATCCGGGACTCCGAACAAAACTTCAGTCACCAACACATATAACTCAACTATACCGAAACGTCACCGAACCTTAAGTGTGCAGACCCTGCGGGCTCGAGAACTATGCAGACATGACCTGAGACACTCTCTGGTCAATAACCAATAGCGGGACCTGGATGTCCATATTGGCTCCTACATATTCTACGAAGATCTCTACCGGTTGAACCTCTATGTCAAGGATTCATATAATCCCGTATACTATTCCCTTTGTCATTCGGTATGTTACTTGCCCGAGATTCAATCGTCGGTATCACCATACCTAGTTCAATCTCGTTACTGGCAAGTCTCTTTACTCGTTCGGTAATACAAGATCCCGTAACTAACTCCTTAGTCACATTGTTGCAAGGCTTGTTGTGATGTTGTATTACCGAGTGGGCCCCGAGATACCTCTCCGTCACACGGAGTGACAAATCCCAGTCTTGATCCATGCCAACCTAACACACAGCTTTGGAGATACCTGTAGAGCACCTTTATAGTCACCCAGTTACGTTGCGACGTGTGGTAACCCACAAGGTATTCCTCCGGTGTCCTGGAGTTGCATGATCGCATGGTCATAGGAACAGATACATTGACATGCAGAAAACATTAGCAATAAACTGACACGATCATATACTACATTTATAGTTTGGGTCTTGTCCATCACATCATTCTCCCAATGATGTGATACCGTTAGCAAGTGACAACACTTGCCTATGGCCAGGAAACCTTGACCATCTTTGATCAACGAACTAGTCAACTAGAGGCTCACTAGGGACAGTGTGTTGTCTATGTATCCACACATGTATTTGAGTTTCCAATCAATACAATTCTAGCATGGATAATAAAAAATTATTATGAACAAGGAAATATAATAATAGTTAATTTATTATTGCCTCTAGGGCATATTTCCAACAGAAAGAACTATAATAAAGTAGTGCATGTTGTTGGAAGGCCAACTTCTATGTATGAGGACCCAAGAGAAGCTGCTGAGGAGGAGGAAGAAATTCCTGTTGATGCCCCTCCTGCTAAGAAGAAGAAGCTTATGGCAGTTGTTATGCCAAAGAAGTCTGCACCCAAGTCTTCAACTCTTAAGAAGCCTGTAGCTCCCAAGAGGACTACCAAGGACATTCCTTCAGCTGAGAAGAACAAAGGCTCTTCGTCGAGGGAATTTGCTGTAGAGGAGGAAGGAGATCCACCTATGCTAATGAAGCTAAGATCTCATTTGACATTGCACAATGCTGCCCATGCAGTTGCTGAGGATATGAAGAAGAGAAGGGATCAAGGATTTAGAAAGTGGAGGTCTGGTGGCCCATATGCTATCCAGAGAAGGACTCTTGTTGACCCTCGTTTTCACACTAAGGAGCAACAATGTTTCTATGAGACTGTGTTGCTTGACAAGAGTCCTGCGGTCAAGAATATGCAATATGTTGATTGGGAATATATCAAGGCCAATGAGGATTATTTTCCCCATGTGAGATAAAATTTCAGGCTAGTTGGCATAGAAGATTTTGTTGGCAAAGAGATGACTGCCTGGAAGAATGAAATGATCAGGCAATTATATTCAACTACTCATTTTTATGCTGATGGGAGGATTGTTTGGATGACAGAAGGTCACCGGTATGAGTCTACCGTGGATGAGTGGGCCACTATCATTGGTGCCCCAAAGGAACAAGATATATACTTGGAGATGTACTCAGAACCCAAGATGAATCACAACTCCATATCAAATATGTACAATCCAGTGCCCCATAAGTATGTGCAAGCGCATAAGTTTGGCTCTGTCTACTTTTTGCAAGCAGGAATACCTACTACAAACACGTGACCAAGTCAGGAGATGATAAGATGATTAGAGGTTATTCCGTCAATATGCTGCATCACTTAGACACCCATACCCGGTTCAGAGTGATGGACTTGATTGTTGAGAGTGTAAGGAGGACTCCTGTAGATCAGAAGAGATCTTGTCGATATGCACCATATATTCAGATGCGCATCAATGCCAAGATTGGCAAGCATGCATATCTACTTGATTGTACACACCTGCCACTTCAGCCAGAGTTCAAGGATAATGTAGTTGTGATGGACCCCAACCATCCCAGCTCAGCTTCAACATGTGAAGGAACAGATGCGGCAGAGGCAGAGGCAGCTAGAGATGCTCCAACACCAGATCCACAGCTCAGGACCAAAGAGGAGCATATGTATTTTCTTGTCAGCACCATCCAAGGGATGGAGAAGAAAAGTTCCGAGATCTTGCTGAACCATAAGAGCCTTGAGAGGATTGTGGAAACAAAGTTCCATGACCTGGATGTTAAGGTGACGGAGTTGACTACCACTGTTGAGCAGCTCCAGCATGAGGTTGATTCAGTGCATATTCCCCATTCCAGCATGGATGATGAAGAGTCACCTCTTCCCGCAACTACTCAGTTCAGGACCAGACTAGGTCAGCAGCTGTGCCAGATCCACAAGCAAGACTAACTTCATTAGCTCAAGCTTTAGAATCCTCAACTTTAGCTTCAGATTCTACATCTCCAGTGTCAACACCTCCAGCTCTAGGGACATCTACAAAAGCCTTTGTTGACACCCTCTTGTCCACTCCATCGTCAGCTACCGGAGGAGATCGAGCCGAAAGAGACATTTAGTTCTAGACCTTTGAACTTTTTGGTAACTTGTTGCCAAAGGGGGAGAAGTGTATAGATCAATTAGGGATGAGAGAGAGAGAGAGAGAGCGTTGCCTTTTTGTTTTGCTCTCATTTGGTTCTTCAAAACTTTTGGTTATTTGGATGACTTTATCTTTTGTGAGGAGTGTTTGATCATACACTTTGATTGGTTGATGCTACTACGTTATTACCTTTGAGCTATCTACATGATGATCACTCACTTACTTGTTTGGTGTTATGTGCATTACTATTCATTCATATCATTTATGCGCACCACCAAGCTATATGTGACATGGAAGAGTGACCAATGATCGTAATCGATTATGCATTTACATTCAAACGTAAATTTAAAACAATGCACAAATTTAGTGGGAGCTCTTGCTTTTCACATACTTATCAAATCATCGATGCTAATCATTGATTATATATTTTGTCGAAGCTTTGATCTATATGTTCTCATCAATTACCAAAAAGGGGGAGATCGAAAGCACAATTGCTCCCTAAGGTAGTTTTGGTAATTAATCACAACATATGCATCATTGGACTAATGATCTTATCCAAGTATATTTCAGAAAAGTTCAAAGATGCCTTGGCCAAATGATTGTGAGGAGAACCCCCTTGATGAATGAAAGGAATTGGATTGGCTCAAGCTTCAAGCAAGAAGATTCCACATTTTAGATTTGTGAGAAATCAATTTGAGTCCATAGGAAAGCCAATGCTATTAAAAGGGGCTGAGGTACTATGATGAATTGGTTGCTCAAGTGCTTAGAGATAGCCACCAAAAATATTCACTCATTCTCCCACAAAATATATCTCTCCAAAACTAAACCAGCAAAACCGGTGCCACCAACTTTTTCCACTCGGCCCCACCGTTTTTTCATGAGACATATCCTATGACAAACCCTAATCTCTCGGTACCACCAACTTTCATATTGGTGCCACCGAGATGAGTGAACAACTTTCTAATGAGCAAATTACAAGAATCGGAATTTCCAAGAATGTAATCGATCTCACCAAGATTTGGAAACTGTTCTAGGTCATTGTATCGGTACCACCGAGATTCATATATCGGTCTCATCGGGAATTCAAAAGTTACCACATTTAGTGCAACTCGGAACCACCAAGATTCATTTTGGTGTCACCGAGTTGGGAAATAATGTTGTAATGGTTGGATTTTGGGGGATGCCTATATATACCCCTCCACATCCTCTCATTCACAGAGAAAGCACCCAAAACAAACACCCACTTGGCAGATCTATTTTTTAGAGAGAGCCACCTACTCATGTGTTGAGATCAACAGATTCCAATACAACCATTTGAAACTTGATCTCTAGCCTCCCCAAGTTGCTTTCCACAAAATAAATCTCTCCTACCCATGCCAAATCTGTGAGAGAGTGTTTGACTGTTCAGGAGACTATCTTTTGAAGCACAAGAGCAAGGAGTTCACCGTTTTACCTCATCTATTACCTTTCGGAGGGTGGTGTCTCCTAGGTTGGTTAGGTGTCGCTTGGGAGCCTCCTAATTCATGTTGTGGAGTTGAACCAAGAAGTTTGTAAGGGCACGGAGATCACCTAGTTTGTGAAGATCTACCGTGAGTGAGGCTAGTCCCGCGTGGACGTAAGCCATGGTGGAATAGACAAGGCCGCTTCTTCGTGGACCCCTTGTAGGTGGAGCCCTCCATGGACTCTCGTAGTCGTTACCCTTCATCGGTTCAAGTCTCCACTAACTTGGAGGTTCTATAGCACCACCTATCGGAACCACACCAAAAATCGTCGTGTCAACTTTTGCATTTGATATTCCTACCCTACCCTCTACATTACATTTGCATGTATTTACTTTCCGCTGCTATACTCTTAGATATGCATGTGTAGGGTGAACTTGACTAGTCATAATTGCTAAAATTGGCCTACAACTAAAATTGGGAAAAGGCTAAGTTTTTATTTTATCAAGTAGTCTAATCACCCCCTATAGACATACTTCGGATCCTACAGTTCCCTCGAGTGCACCTAGAAAGCTTCCATGACCGAGCATTTAGATGGAGAGGGAGATGTTGGACCCCGTGAGGTCGCGCCCCCAAAAAAGAAGCAGTCGCCGCCCATCTAATCCCTATTGAGGTAGGAAACACACTGTCCGACAATGGTACCGCGAGCCGTGCGCGTGCGGCCGTCGATTGTATCCCCCCAACATAGGAAGGCAAGCCCGGCTGAAAGGACGTGGATGTCGCCTAGAGGGGGTTTATAGGCTTTTTAAAATAAATATGGTTTAGGATTGAACAAATCCAGAATAAAACTAACGTTTAATTAGTCAAGCACAAAACCTAAAACAACTAGGCTCACCTATGTGCACCAACAACTTATGCTAAGCAAGATGAACAACTAAGTGATAGCAAGATATATAACAAGAAACAATATGGCTGTCACAAAGCAAAGTGCATAAGTAAACGGCTCGGGTAAGATATAACCGAGGCACGCGAAGACGGCGATGTATCCCAAAGTTCACACCCTTGCGGATGCTAATCTCCGTTTGGAGCGGTGTGGAGGCACAATGCTCCCCAAAAAGCCACTAAGGCCACCGCAATCTCCTCACGCCCTTGCACAATGCAAGATGCCGTGATTCCACTAAAGGGACCCTTGAGGGTGGTCACCAAACCCGTACAAACAAGGTTGGGGCAATCTCCACAACTTAATTGGAGGCTCCCAACAACACCACGAAGTTTCACCACGATGGACTGTTGCTCCGAGATGACCTCAAATGCTCGGGGCAATCTCCACAACCTAATTGGAGACCTCGACGCTTGCCCGGAGCCTTACACCACAATGATTGAGCTCCAAGGCACCACCAAGCTTCTAGGATGCCAAAGCACCCAAGAAGAACAAGCTCTAGGGTACCAAGCACCCAAGAGTAATAAGCTTCTCAAACTTCACTTCCACGTATCATCGTGGAGAACTCAAACCCATGCACCAAATGCAATGGCAAGGGCACATGGAGTGCCGAAGTCCTTCCCTCCCAAATTCCGCCACAACAACTAATGCTATGGAAGAAAATGAGAGGATAAACGAAGAAGAACATGAAGAACTCCAAGATCCAGATCCATGGGGTTCCCCTCACATAGAGGAGAAAGTGATTCGTGGAAATGTGGATCTAGATTTCCTCTCCCTTTTTCCTCAAGAACTAGCAAGAATCATTGGAGGGATTTAGAGTAGGAATATCGAAGAAGGTTAACAATGGAGGGCAAACACGAGCTCAACGCATAGGACCATTGGGGAAGAAGGACCCCTTAAATAGGATGTGAAAAATCCAATTGCTACCCCCTCATCCCGCACATGAGCGGTACTACCGTTGGGGAGAAGGCAATAATCAACGAGGGAGGTAGAGACCGGTAGTATAGATGGAGCATTACTACCGTTGCCAGGAGCGGTACTACCGATCATAAGAGGTAGTACCGCCTCCTATATCCACTCATTTCCTGCTGCAGACCTTACCAGAAATACAAAGGGGTTCAGGTGCGGTAGTAACAAGCAGTACTACCGCTTGCTTGGTGGTACTACCTTGGTTGGGGATATTACCTGCGGTATGACCCGCCCTATTGGGTCGGGTCAGGAAAGCGGAGACTCATTCAAACATGGTCAATGTGAGCCTTGGCCCAGGCCTGGGGCGTGTTGAGAGATCTTTGTCAGAAGGCCGCCAGGGCCCATGAGCCAGATGGTGGTTCAGGATTGATGAAGAAGATAAGTCGCCAAGGAGTTTCCCTGGCTTGGCAAACACGGCGACTTAGAGATATGAAAGGCCACAATTTGTAACGTGGCCAGGACTTTGTAAACCCTAGGGCCTCGACCTGTATATAAAGGTGAGCCTCTGGCGCAGATAGATTAAGTTAGAAATCATCGAGAGCTAGGTCAGGAGAGTTACGCCCTCCTTGTAATCGAGTCCACCATAAATATACACAAAGCAGGACGTAGGCTTTTATCTCCTCAAGAGGGGCCGAACCTGGGTAAAACTGAGTCTCGCTTCTACTCACCCTCTTTGAGTCGCCACCAAGGTGCGATGGCTCCTTCACTAAGTCCTTTCACGAGAACATCTGTCGTGACAAAACCAAGACAGTTGGCGCCCACCGTGGGGCCTTGATACGTCCATTTTGCATCATGTTTTCATGTTGATATTTATCGCTTCTTTGGCTGTTATTTCACTTCACGGTACTATTCTTATGCCTTTTCTCTCTTATTTTGCAAGGTTTACATGAAGAGGGAGAATACCGGCAACTGGAATTCTGGCCTGAAAGTGGAGCAAAGTTGAGATACCTATTCTGCGCAACTCCAAATGCCGTGAAAATCAACTGGGATTTTTTCCCAATTTATCAAAAATACTGGGCCGAAGAAGTGCCGGAGGGGCACCAGGGGGTGCCCACAAGCCTGCACGGCGCGGCCACCCCCCAGGCCACGCCATGGGGGCTTGTGGGCAGCCCACTAGCCCACTGGCCGCCCTCTTTTGCTATATGGAGGGTTTTGTCCAGGAAAAAATCAGAGAGGAGCTTTTTCGTGGTTTCGCCGCCGCCACGAGGCGGAACTTGAGCATAACCAATCTAGAGCTCCGACAGGACGATCCTACCGAGGAAACTTCCCTCCCGGAGGGGGAAATCGTCGCCATCGTCATGACCAACACTCCTCTCATCGGAGGGGACTCATCTCCATCAACATGTTCATCAACACCATCTCATCTCCAAACCCTAGTTCATCACTTGTAACCAATCTCCGTCTCGCGACTCCGATTGGTACTTGTAAGGTTGCTAGTAGTGTTGATTACTCTTTGTAGTTGATGCTAGTTGGATTATTTGGTGGAAGAGTTTATGTTCAGATCCTTGATGCTACTCATTACCTCTCTCATCATGATTATGATTATGCTTTGTGAGTAGTTACTTTTGTTCCAAAGGACATGGGATAAGTCATGCTAATAGTAGTCATGTGAATTTGGTATTCATTCGGTAATTTGATATGTTGTATGTTGTTTTTCCTCTAGTGGTGTTATGTGAACGTCGACTACATAACACTTCACCATTATTTGGGCCTAGAGGAAGGCATTGGGAAGTATTAAGTAGATGATGGGTTGCTAGAGTGACAGAAGCTTAAACCCTAGTTTGTGCGTTACTTCGTAAGGGGCTGATTAGGATCCACTAGTTTAATGCCATGGTTAGACTTTGTCTTAATTCTTCTTTCATAGTTGTGGATGCTAGAGAGAGGGGTTAATCATAATTGGGATGCTTATCCAAGTAAGGGAAGTACCCAAGCGCCGGTTCACCCACATATCAAACTATCAAAGTAACAAACGCGAATCATATGAACATGATGAAACTAGCATGACAGAAATTCCCGTGTGTCCTCGGGAGCGTTTTTCCTCCTATAAGACTTTGTCCAGGCTTGTGTCTTGCTACAAAAGGGATTGGGACACTTTGCTTCACCTTTGCTACTTTTTTTACTTGTTGCTTGCTACGAATCATCTCACCACACAATCACTTGTTACCGACAATTTCAGTGCCTGCAGATTTTTCCTTGCTGAAAACCACTTGTCAGATCCTTCTGCTCCTCGTTGGGTTCAACACTCTTACTTATCGAAAGGACTACGATTGATTCCCTATACTTTTGGGTCATCAAGACTCTTTTCTGGTGCCGTTGCCGGGGAGTGAAGCGCCTTTGGTAAGTGGAACTTGGTAAGGAAACATTCATATAGTGTGCTGAAATTTGTTGTCACTTGTCACTATGGATACTAATCCTTTGAGGGGCTTGTTCGGGGTATCTTCACCTCGAACGGAAGCACAAATAATTGATTCTCAACCTGCTGCACCTACTGAAGGTATTTGCTTTGAATTTCCTTCAGGTATGCTTGAGAAACTGTTGGCTAATCCTTTTACAGGAGATGGAACATCACATCCAGATTTGCATCTAATCTATGTAGATGAGGTTTGTGGTTTATTTAAGCTTGCAGGTGTGCCCGAGGATGAGTTCAAGAAAAAGGTCTTTCCTTTATCTTTGAAGGATAAGGCGTTGTCATGGTATAGGCTATGTGATGATACTGGATTATGGGACTACAATCGGTTGAAATTGGAATTTCATCAAAAGTTTTATCCTATGCATTTAGTACACCGTGATCGGAATTATATTTACAATTTTTGGCCTCTTGACAGAGAAAGCATTGCTCAAGCTTGGGGGAGGCTTAAATCAATTCTATATTCATGCCCCAATCATGAGCTCTCGAGAGAAATTATCATTCAGAACTTCTATGCTCGACTTTCTCATGATGATCGCACCATGCTTGACACTTCTTGTACTGGTTCTTTTATGAAGAGAGATATTGACTTCAAATGGAATTTATTGGAGATAATTAAACGCAACTCTAAAGATTGGGAGCTTGAAGAAGGTAAGGAGTCAGGTACGAATTTCACTTTTGATGGCGTTAAATCCTTTGTTGAGACAAATACTTTCTGTGACTTTAGCACTAAGTCTGGACTTGACTCTGAGATAGTAGCTTCATTGTGTGAATCCTTTGCTTCCCATATTGATCTCCCCAAAGAGAAGTGATTTAAATATCATCCTCCTTTAGAAGTCAATGTAGTTAAACCCACTCTAGTTGAAGAGAGAGTCATTGCCTATAATGATCCTGTGGTACCCAGTGCTTACATTGAGAAACCACCTTTCCCTGTTAGGATAAAGGATCATTCTAAAGCTTCAACTGTGATACGTAGAGGCTACATTAGAACACGTACACCCCCTGAGCAAATTAGTGTTGAACCTAGCGTTGCTATTATCAAAGATCTTCTGTTTGAAGAAGTTGAGGGACATAATATTCACTTCTGTGAAGATGCTGCTAGAATTGCTAAACCTCATGTTAGAGACAAACATAGGCCTGTTGTTGGCATGCCTGTTGTTTCTGTTAAGATAGGAGATCATTGTTATCATGGATTATGTGACATGGGTGCTATTGTTAGTGCAATACCTCAATCCTTATACGATGAAATCAAAGATGAGATTGCACCTGTTGAGATAGAGCCTATTGATGTCACTATTCAGCTTGCCAACAGAGATACTATCTGCCCTATGGGAATTGTTAGGGATGTTGAAGTCTTGTGTGGTAAAACGAAGTATCCTGCTGATTTCCTCGTTCTTGCTACCGCACAAGATAGCTTCTGTCCCATCATATTTGGCAAACCCTTCCTCAATACCGTCAATGCTCATATTGACTGTGAGAAGCAAACTGTCACTATTGGCTTTGAAGGTGTGTCACATGAGTTCAGTTTCTCTAAGTTTGGTAGACAACCTCATGAAAAGGAGTTGCCTAGTAGGGATGAAACTATTGCCTTAGCTTCTATTGCCGTGCCTCCTACTGATCCCTTAGAGCAATAATTTCTTGAGCATGAAAATGATATGCATATGGATGAAAGGGATGAGATAGATAGAGTTGTCTTAGAACAATATCCTATCCTTAAGAATAACTTGTCTGTTGAACTGCTTGGGGATCCACCTCCACCAAAGGGTGATCCTGTGTTCGAGCTTAAACAGTTGCCTGATACTCTTAAGTATGCCTATCTTGATGAAAAAGAGATATATCCTCTCATTATTAGTGCTAGCCTCTCAGAGCATGAAGAAAAGAAGTTGCTAAAAACTCTGAGGAAGCACCGTGCTGCTATAGGATATACTCTTGATGATATTAAGGGCATTAGTCCCACTCTATGCCAGCACAAGATCAAAACTGATCCTAAATTCAAACCAGTTGCTGATCCTCAAAGGGGATTGAATCCTAAGATGAAAGAAGTAGTAAGAAAAGAAATACTAAAGCTCCTGGAAGCGGGTATTATCTATCATGTTGCTCATAGCGATTGGGTGAGTCTGGTGCATTGCGTTCCTAAGAAGGGAGGCATTACCGTTGTCCCTAATGATAAGGATGAGTTGATCCCACAGAGGATTATTACTGGCTATAGGATGGTGATCAATTTTAGGAAACTGAATAAAGCCACTAGGAAAGATTATTACCCTCTGCCTTTTATCGACCAAATGCTAGAAAGGCTATCCAAACACACACACTTCTGCTTTCTAGACGGTTATTCTGGTTTCTCCCAAATACCAGTTGCACAATCTGATCAGGAGAACACCACTTTCACCTGCCCTTTCGGTACCTTTGCTTATAGACATATGCCTTTTGGCTTGTGTAATGCACCTGCCACCTTTCAAAGATGTATTATGGCTATATTCTCTGACTTTTGTGAAAAGATTGTCGAGGTTTTCATGGACTTCTCCGTTTACGGGTCTTCCTTTGATGATTGCCTCAGCAACCTTGATCGAGTCTTACAAAGATGTAAAGACACCAATCTTGTCTTGAATTGGGAGAAGTGCCACTTTATGGTTAATGAAGGCATCATCTTAGGACATAAAATTTCTGAAAGAGGTATTGAAGTCGATAAGGCTAAGGTTGATGCAATCTAGAAAATGCCATACCCCACATATATCAAAGGTATAAGAAGTTTCCTTGGTCATGATGGTTTCTATAGAAGGTTTATTAAGGACTTCTCTAAGATTTCTAGGCCTCTTACCAATCTCTTGCAAAAGGCTATTCCTTTTGTTTTTGACGATGATTGTGAGGAAGCCTTCGAAATACTTAAGAGGGCTTTGATAACTGCACCTATTGTTCAACCACCTGATTGGAACCTACCTTTTGAGATCATGTGTGACGCTAGTGATTATGCTGTTGGTGTTGTTTTAGGGCAAAGAGTTGATAAGAAGTTGAATGTTATTCACTACGCTAGTAAAACTCTAGACAGTGCCCAAAGAAACTATGCCACTACGGAGAAGGAATTTTTAGCAGTCATGTTTGCATGTGAAAAGTTCAGGTCGTACATAGTTGATTCCAAAGTCACTATTCACACTGATCATGCTGCTATTAAGTACCTCATGGAGAAGAAGGACACTAAACCTAGACTTATCAGATGGGTTCTCTTGCTACAAGAATTTGATTTGCACGTTGTCGACAGGAAGGGTGCTCATAACCCCGTAGCAGATAACTTGTCTAGGTTGGAGAACGTTCTTGATGACCCACAACCTATTGATGATAGCTTTCCCGATGAGCAATTGAATGTCATCAATGCTTCACATAGTGCACCGTGGTATGCTGATTATGCAAACTATATCGTTGCCAAATATATACCACCTGGTTTCACGTACCAATAAAAGAAGAAATTCTTCTTTGACTTGAGACATTACTTTTTTGGATGATCCTCACCTTTATAAGGAAGGAGTAGATGGTGTTATTAGACGTTGTGTACCTGAACATGAATAGGGACAGATCCTACAGAAGTGTCATTCCGAGGCCTACAGAGGACACCATGCGGGAGATAGAACTGCACACAAGGTATTGCAATCAGGTTTCTATTGGCCCACTCTCTTGAAGGATGCCCGTAAGTTTGTCCTGTCTTGTGACGAATGTCAAAGAATAGGTAATATTAGCAAACGTCAGGAAATGCCTACGAACTATTCACTTGTCATTGAACCATTTGACGTCTGGGGCTTTGATTATATGGGACCTTTTCCAAAATCCAATGGGTATACTCACATCTTAGTTGATGTTGATTACGTCACTAAGTGGGTAGAAGCTATCCCCACTAGTAGTGCTGATTACAACACCTCCATCAAGATGCTGAAAGAAGTTATCTTCCCTAGATTTGGAGTCCCTAGATATCTAATGACCGATGGTAGTTCACACTTCATTCATGGTGCTTTCCGCAAGACGCTTGCTAAGTACGATGTCAACCATAGAATTGCGTCTCCCTATCACCCCCAGTCCAGTGGTCAAGTAGAGCTAAGTAATAGAGAGGTTAAATTGATTCTGCAAAAGACTGTCAACATGTCTAGAAAGAATTGGTCTAAGAAGCTCGATGATGCACTGTGGGCTTATATAACTGCCTATAAGAATCCCATGGGCATGTCTCCGTACAAAATGGTGTATGGGAAAGCATGTCACTTACCTCTTGAGCTAGAGCGTAAAGCTTATTGGGCAATCAAAGAGCTCAACTTTGATTTCAAACTTGCCGGTGAGAAGAGGTTATTTGATATTAGCTCTCTTGATGAGTGGAGAACTCAAGCATATGAGAATGCCAAGTTGTTCAAAGAGAAGGTTAAGAGGTGGCATGATAAGAGGATACAAAAGCGTGAGTTCAATGTAGGTGATTATGTCTTGCTATATAACTCTCGTTTAAGATTCTTTGCAGGCAAGCTTCTCTCTAAATGGGAAGGTCCCTATGTTGTTGAGGAAGTATATCGTTCCGGTGCTATCAAGATCAACAACACGGAAGGTAATTGTCCGAGAGTGGTAAATGGGCAGAGAATCAAGCATTGTATCTCAGGTACTCCCATAAATGTTGAAAGCAATATCATCAATACCATAACTCCGGAAGAATACCTAAGGTATGTTTATCAGCCTGTTTCAGACTCCGAAAACGAAGAGGTATGTGATTCCGTAAGAAAACAGAGTCCAAAACTTTTCTAGTAGGAAATTTTCTCCGTTTTGGAATATTTGAAAAAATACAAAAATTGGAAGTATTCCGGAAAGTGCGCGAGGAGGCGACAAGCCTGCACGGCGTGGGCCCACCCCCTGGCCGCGCCGTGAGGGCTTGTGGCCACCTCGTGCGCCTCCCGAACTCCGTTCTCGTGCTGGGGACTCCTTCTGGTCTAAAAAAAATCATTATATATACTCTCGTTTGGTCTGACCCCTGCATCACGCAGATTTCCTCTGTTTTTCGTTTCGAGCCTGTTTCTGTTGCAGATCTAGATCGCCATGACTTCCCCAAAAGCTCCTAAGGACAAGATCTTCGAGAAGGTCATCAATCCCTACCTCACGGATGTGCTGCAGCACCCTCAATCTATCGAGATGCGTGAGGGGATGTTGCACATCCGTGATTTTGAGGGGCCTAAGAAGACCGGAAGCATGGAGACGAGGCTCGAAGCAATGGAGCAACAAGTCTTCAAGTGCCAAGGGATGGTGGAGCATGGACTCAACGCCAACCACATGATGATCATGGAGTTCACCAACAAGCACATGATTGATGCCAATGACATTGGGAAGCATCTCTCCAGGCTCTATGACAGGGTTGATCAATTCCAGGGCCAGATCTATGACCTGCAGAACCAAAACTGTGAGTATGAGTATAGATTTAAATCAATAAGGTTGGCTGCAGATTTGAGGATTCCGGAGACTCGTTCATCTTTCCATGATGGAGCACCTATGCCTTGGAAGACGGAGGATCAAACTCACGTTGCAACAACATCACCATCACCACCAAAGGAAGACAACTGAGCATTGGTATGGGCAATCCCTTTGGCTTGTGCCAAGCTTCGGGGAGTTGCCCCAGTATCGTATCGCCATCACATCTTTTGCCTTTACCTTTGTTTTAGTTTTCCTTTTCAGTTTTCTTTTTCTCCAGCAGTTTAAAAGTCTTAGTGTTTTAGTCTTGAGTTTTGCTTTGTGTCAACCCCGATGTATTCTTGCTCGTGAGCCATATAATAAAGAGTGTCTTAGTTGAAAGGCTTTGCCTCTTGTCATGATCAAAAGAGTGAGAATAGAACAAAAGCATGAAATATCATGTAATGATCTTATGGGAAGTGATGGCTTCACATATAAAAAGAATGAGGATTGAAACTTGTTGAGGGTAGGAAAACTTAGACCTTGGTCATTGTTGCAATTAATAGGAAGTGATAAAGAAGGAGAGGTTCACATACAAATATATCTTCTCTGACACCATCTATGATTGTGAACACTCACTAAACTATTGCATGCCTAGAAGTAGATGTTGGACAAGGAAGACAACGTAATGAATTGTGTTTGCTTGGCTCTGAACAATGTTATATGATTAGAGATCCCTTAGCATGTGACGATTGCTTCCACCTCATATTAGCCAAAACTCCCGCACCAAGTAGAGATACTACTTGTGCATCCATAAACCTTCAAACCAGTTTTGCCATGAGTGTCCACCATACCTACCTATGGATTGAATAAGATCCCTCAAGTAAGTTGTCATCGGTGCAAGGAATAAAAATTGCTCTCTAATATGTATGATCTATTAGTGTGTGGAAAATAAGATTTATACAAACCTGTGATGATGAAGACATAAAAGCGAAAGACTGCATAATAAAGTTCTTTATCACAAGAGGCAATATAAAGTGACGTTCCTCTGCACTAAGAGGACACACATCCAAACCTCAAAAGCGCATGACAACCTCTGCTTCCCTCTGCGAAGGGACTATCTTGTACCTTTACTTTTTGTCCCTGAAAGAGTCATGGTGATCTTCACCAATTCCTTATTTTGCCTTTGTCTTGGCTACCGTCACATGCTTGGGAAAGATCTATATTCATATGTTAACTTGGGGGGTAAGTATTCATGAATTATTATTGTTGACATTACCCTTGAGGTAAGCAGTTGGGAGGCAAAACTATAAGCCCCTATCTTTCTCCGTGTCTAGCTGAAACTTTGATCTCATGAGTACCACGTGAGTTGTAGAAATTGTAGAGAACGAAAGAATGATTGAGTATGTGGATTTTCTTTACAAGCTCTTATTTGACTCTTTTTGATGTTGTGATAAATTGTAATAGCTTCAATGACTAAAGGCTATTGGTTGTTACTTCTCGGTAAGGTTCTTGATTCATGCTTTACTTTGTGAAGAAATTATCACTTTAGCATGAGAGATTATATGTTGGTATTGCTGTTCTGATCATGATCATGATGCATGCATGTTTGTATCTTGTTTTGTCGACACCTCTCTCCCTAAACATGTGGACATATTTATTGATCTGGGCTTTCGCTTGAGGACAAGCGATGTCTAAGCTTGGGGGAGTTGATACGTCCATTTTGCATCATGTTTTCATGTTGATATTTATCACTTCTTTGGCAGTTATTTCACTTCACGGTACTATTCTTATGCGTTTTCTCTCTTATTTTGCAAGGTTTACATGAAGAGGGACAATACCGGCAACTGGAATTCTGGCCTGAAAGTGGAGCAAAGTTGAGATACCTATTCTGCGCAACACCAAACACCGTGAAAATCAACGGGGATTTTTTCCCAATTTATCAAAAATACTGGGCCGAAGAAGTGCCAGAGGGGCACCAAGGGGTGCCCACAAGCCTGCACGACGCGACCACCCCGTAGGTCGGGCCATGGGGGCTTGTGGGCAGCCCACTAGCCCACTACCCCCCTCTTTTGCTATATGGATGGTTTCGTCTAGGAAAAAAAATCAGAGAGGAGGTTTTTTGTGGTTTCGCCGCCGCCACGAGGCGGAACTTGAGCAGAACC
The DNA here is from genome assembly GCF_904849725.1 of Hordeum vulgare subsp. vulgare. NCBI lineage: Eukaryota > Viridiplantae > Streptophyta > Magnoliopsida > Poales > Poaceae > Hordeum > Hordeum vulgare. Next base: position 342,685,429 of record NC_058520.1, on the reverse strand, counting down.
AACCTAGAGCTCCGGCAGGACGATTCTGTCGGGGAAACTTCTCTTCCGGAGGGGGAAATCGTCGCCATCGTCATCACCAACACTCCACTCATCGGAGGGGACTCATCTCCATCAACATCTTCATCAGCACCATCTCATCTCCAAACCCTAGTTCATCTCTTGTAACCAATCTCCGTCTCGCGACTCCGATTGGTACTTGTAAGGTTGCTAGTAGTGTTGATTACTCTTTGTAGTTGATGCTAGTTGGATTATTTGGTGGAAGATTTTATGTTCAAATCCTTGATGCTACTCATTACCTCTCTGATCATGATTATGATTATGCTTTGTGAGTAGTTACTTTTGTTCCTGAGGACATGGGATAAGTCATGCTAATAGTAGTCATGTGAATTTGGTATTCGTTCGGTAATTTGATATGTTGTATGTTGTTTTTCCTCTAGTGGTGTTATGTGAATGTCGACTACATAACACTTCACCATTATTTGGGCCTAGAGGAAGGCATTGGGAAGTAGTAAGTAGATGATGGGTTGCTAGAGTGACAGAAGCTTAAACCCTAGTTTATGTGTTACTTCGTAAGGGGCTGATTTGGATCCACTAGTTTAATGCTATGGTTAGACTTTGTCTTAATTCTTGTTTCGTAGTTGAGGATGCTTGCGAGAGGGGTTAATCATAAGTGTGATGCTTGTCCAAGTAAGGGCATTACCCAAGCGCCGGTCCACCCACATATCAAACTATCAAAGTAACGAACGCGAATCATATGAACATGATGAAACTAGCATGACAGAAATTCCCGTGTGTCCTCGGGAGCGTTTTTCCTCCTATAAGACTTTGTCCAGGCTTGTCCCTTGCTACAAAAGGGATTGGGCCACTTTGGTGCACTGTTTCTACTTTTGTTACTTGTTGCTTGCTACGAATCATCTCACCACACAATCACTTGTTACCGACAATTTCAGTGCCTGCACATTTTTTTCTTGCTGAAAACCACTTGTCAGATCCTTCTGCTCCTCGGTGGGTTCGACACTCTTACTTATCGAAAGGACTACGATTGATCCACTATACTTGTGGGTCATGAGGCATGCGCACGTTGGAGTTGAGTTCTCAAAGGGAGCCCTTCCAGGGTGAGGAAGCTACGCGGTCGGCATCATGACAAAGAGCCGCCGTGGAAAGTACTACATCGATAACTCATAGTGGGGACCTGAGCCCGATTCAATCGAATCTGGATATAGGGTCCCCTTCGGCAAGATCCACGTTTTCATCGGCAAGGTTGGGGCACCCGTACCTGAGCCGGATACCTTCACCGACATCGTCGAGCCGGCCCGGTACGCCCATCCCGCCGAACATCAGGTCAGGGGACACCACGTTTTCGTTGGTTTTAAGCAGGGAACCGACCTACCGGATGGGCCGGTAATCCAGGAGATCACCCTCGTCAACTCGGACGATGAGTCATCCTTGGGTGATACAGATTCAATCTGCCCTCTCCACGAGGGACAACTCGGGGGGTTGCCGGAGGCAGTAACCCCTCAGGACTTTGCGGGGCCGCACTGTCACATCCCTAAACCTCAAGAAAGTTAGTCTTGTGCTCATGTCTTCTTTGCATTTGCATCTAAGAATTTTCAACAAGAACAAGAAAGTGGCAAAGGAAAAACTCAAAAACCCTAGCCACTACTTTAAATAAAGAAAATCTCAAACTAGTTCAAATCAATGAACCCAAAATGGCCTCAAGAAATGTTCAAACTTTCTGATAACTCATGAAAGTAAATGAGCATTGGAGAAAACTATTTTCTTGACACTTTAAGCATTTTTAATTAATGCAAAAGCCACTGGTTTCAAACTTTAAATTTGAAATCAGAAACTATAAATTTTCAAGAATGTTGAAAACTTTGGAAATGGTTGGGAATATTATAACAAATATTCAGGTGTGTTTAAAATAATTTTTACCACCATTTTGGAGCTGAAATAAATAGAAAAACATTATTTAGCAAAACAGAACAAAACACAAAAGAATTAAGAAGAAGAAAAACATTACCTGTCGCCTGAGGAGGCCCAGCCCACCAGGGGCAGGGTCGTCTTCTTCCTCTGCCTTCTGGCAGAGGGGAGATCGACCACGGCGGCCCCTCCACCTCCTGCTTCGCCGTGGCGAGCTCCAGAGGCCCCCGGGACAGCGCGACAACGGGGATAAGCTCCCCGGGCCCTCCTCTATCCATTCCCCAGCACCGGTTTCCCCCTCCTCTCGGATCTTTCCTCCTCCTGCTGCCGCCATTACCACAAGCTCGACCTCGAGCCGCAGCGCTCCTAGCCACGAGAACCTTCCTCCGAGTAGTCCGTTAGCTCCGCCTCGTCGTTCTGGTCCTCTCTGTAGAAGCCGAAGCTTCCCCGAGCTCTGCATCGCCCCCAACGCCATCGTCTTCCACCTCCGGCCGCCGGACCTCTCCCGTCGATTCGCTCCCTCCGGCGCACCCCCGAGCCCCTCAGCAGCACCATCGGAACCGCCGTGAGCTCGTCATCGTTTCCCCTCTCGCCCCACGCTCTTCCATGCATCGTAGCCCCGTTCCCCACCAAGGCCGAGAGCTCCTCGCCGCCGGTCATGTCGTCGCCGTCGCTGTGGTGTCTGGTCCACGCGCTCGAGCTGGGGTTCGAGCTCCTGGAGCCTCCAGGAGTGTGATGAGCCCCTCAGCTGTCCTCCCCGTGCCCTAGAGCCATCAACTGTGGGAGGCCGAGCTTCGGCCGCCGCTTCGGCTCGTCGCCGGCGCCTCTCCTGGCGACCCTAGCCTCCCCTGATGCCCCTGCCAGATCGGCCACTTCACCAGCGTCCCGTAGCTGCAAACCGCGTTCAAATTGGTGTTGTGCAACGTCATTTAGGTCGTCTCCGGCGAGCCCTCCGCCGCGGGCTTGGTCGCCGGCGACCACCCTCCGGTGGGCGTCGACGTGGCCGACCATTAGGGCGTAATTGCCCTCCCCTCAGTCACTGCGAGAGGGCCCCACGCCTGGTCAAACCCTAGTTAGGGACTGGTCAGTGCGGGATTAGTCCCAGAGAGGCTGACCAGTGGGACCCCCCTGTCAGGTTTGACCTGAACAGGCCGGCTGACCTGCTAACGTCAGTCTGATGCAATAAAAAGAATTTCCAGTACAGAAATAATTCCAGTAAATTGCTAAAACTTGTAAAAATCATAGAAATTAATCTGTAACTCCAATGAAAATAATTTATATATGAAAAAGTATCAGAAAAATTCAAGGATTCTGATTATGCTATTTTCAACCATGTTTGGAAAAGTTACAGAACCCTAAAATGTGGAATAAGGAATAATTCAATTCTTATAATTACTTTTTAAATGGAATTTGGAAAATTATTCAAATTTCATTTTGAATGCAATGATCATACACCGTCCTAGTTACAAATCAGTACCATAACATGACATATCATGCATGTTAACATCAAGTTGATCTGAGCATCAGGTCGAATCAATTAAATCGGTATTCGAGAATACCCTGTTTGAATTGATATTCGAATGTGATTCAAATCAACTCTAAACCTAATACATATTGATTATAATAACTTATCACCTTGCATTCTCATGCCATGCTCATGCATCATTTTGAGTGCATATGATTGTTATTGAATGTTACCATTCATTTCGGTAGGCTCCGCACCCCCGGATTCCACCGAATATCCGTCTGACGGATATCGTTCCTCCTCTGAGCAACAAGGCAAGCAACCCTTTTGATCATCCCGATAAATCCCATGTTCTTGCTCCTGCACCTATTTATTGCATTAAGATCAAATGCTTCAACAACTTTTGCCACGATAGTTGAACCCACTTCCTTTGCATGACCTAACCTTGTCACAGTAAATAGCCGAACCTTGCAACCTAGCATACCTGGTAGTTGCTTGAGCTATGATGTGCCTTATCCTGCTATGCATGCTATGCTTAGAGTTGTGTATGGTCTGTCATCTGGGAGATGAACAGAATTGTGGAATGTGTTCGGTGAGCAAAGGTTGTGTGTTGAACTTGATTTGGTAAAGGTACCGGTGAAAGGCTGTGTAGGAGTACATGGCGGGTTGTTTCATTGGAACCATCCTTAGGAACTGAGTTCCGTGTATGTAATCCAAGACTACATACTACCACATGCTGGGCCCTGAAATATGACCCCGCTCGGCCTATTAATCGCTTAGTACTCGGTCCAGGAGTTGCAAGTAGTTTCTGGTGTTTATAGTAATGCTGGAGGCCGTGCATGGTGCTGACCTGAGAGGTGGGCCGTGATGCGGTAGGCAGTGGCACGGTGTACCAAGTGGCACCCGGATGGTGGGCTTGGGAACCCTGCGCACATCGTTTGAGGCCGTGGCGGAAACCTCGGCCGGACTTCCGTACGGGTTACTCTCAGATAGGCGATAAACCTAGACTAGGTACTAGTGTGGTTAACGGTCGTGGCCGACTCCCTCGCTGGGCTTCCGCTTGAAGGTTGCCGAGGTGCATGACGTGCACATGGCGATAAGTGGCGAGAGCGTGTGTGACGAAGTACACCCCTGCAGGGTTATGATCTATTCGAATAGCCGCGTCCGCGGATATGGACTACTTGGAGACATATGTTGTTCATAGATAACTTCAATGGCTACTCATAAAATTGCCAAGATAAGCGTGAGTGTCGTGGACGGCATTTCCGTACGGAAACGGAATGATTCCACGATAGTGTATTGTTGCGGTGTTAGTGGACTCATGTGCGAGAAATCAAGTTGTCAAAATTATTTAAAAATGCAAGTTGTCTAGCCACGAGTCAAATGCTGGCTTTCCGCATGAAACCCCACAATACCTTTTGATACCTTGCATGAGTAGTTAGTTATCCTAAAGTCTTGCTGAGTACCTTCGTACTCATGTTTGCTTAATTCATGTTGCAGAGGTTGCTAATGACCCTAATGGAGGGTTCTTCGTAGACATCAACGACGACGAGTAGCTGGTGTCCCAGCTAAGATCTGGCCCTACGTTGGATCTGTAGTATAGTCAGGCCATGTGCCTTCTAGTTGCCCTGTCTGTACTCAGACAGTTTAAACTCTTCCGCTAGCTTGTAACTGAATGACTGCTATTATGGGTCGTGAGACCCTTAATGTGTAATATTATGTGAGTGGCTCTTCCGAGCCTTTTAAATAAAGCTTGTATGTTTATGGTTATGTTGTGATGCCATCGATGTATCTATACATATCGGTATGCCATGCGTACATGTGTCATACTTGATATGTATGGGGTTCGATTACTTAGTCGTGAACTTTAGTAGCACTCCTTACAAGGAAATGCCCCTTTGTGATCCAATGAGCCTTGGTAGTTCGCTACTGCTCCGGACACATTGGTTGACCGGCATGTGTCCTTCTTAGCTGCTGTGTCTGTCCCCTTTGGGGAAATGTCACGCGATGTAATGGAGTCCTTGTAGCCTGCTACGACTCGTCTACATTCGCTGATGACCGACACCTGCTTTGTTGGGTCATGTATGCCTGTCCTTGTGCGGTACTGCCACTTTGGTTTATGACTAGACATGTCGATCCGGGTTCTTTGACATTGGTTTGCTAGCGACACCTTCGCATACGTGAGTCAAAAGACGCAAACAGTCCCGGCTAAGGTAAGGCTGCAGCCGTGGAGTTAACCGTGCGTGAGACCACAAAGGGATGCGATGTGTTACAGGCTAGATTCCTATGGCTTAGGATCGGGGTCCCGACAGCGTTGGTATCAGAGCCTGACTGACTGTAGGATTACTAAGCCAAACTGGTCGAAGTTGAGTCTGGAATTGCTTTAGTTATATGTAAGGGAATTGTTTGTGGAAGGGAACGTAAGACTCTTGTTCTCTTCTCAAGTTATTCTATTCTGGTCACCCTCGTCTCTTCTGCGGGAATTAAGGACTAGGTTACTCATCTTCTCCTAGGCTCGTGTTTCCGATCGGTAGTTTATAGGACTACGGGGCAAGAGATATTGGGTTTCTTTTATTCCTAGGAAGCAGGAAGTAAGTTTGATGATCAGAGAGTTGAAATTGATAGTTGAGTGGTTACGCTATTCCATTTGGGTTGTCTCAAAATTTGTTTTTGAGCATTTACAGCCGTTATGCTGCCCAATTTTGCATTCAGAGCTCTAATGCTTTTGCATTACTCTCTATTTACAGATGCCTGGCCGTCCTTCTCGTCAGGTGGTACATCTGACCAGGTGCATTGATGTGCCGGGTCATACGGCCATGCTGGTCAGGGTGATGTCGGTGTGCGGTTACCGCTGGTACCCCGAGTACACAGTGGAGGAACAGTACCGAGACTTCAACCAGAGCCAGTACATCTGCACTATTAGGGTATTTCCAGACTACCCTGGAGCGGAGAAGCCAATCCATTGGTCCTATGGGTTGGGGGTCACTGTTGACATGGCAGTACAAGATGCTGCCTATTCAATGCTGACCATTATGAGAGCGAGACATGCACTGCTGCAGAATTCAGAGTTCTGCTATGTTCCGACCTCTCAGCCTGGTGAAGAGGGATACCTCAGTGGAGTCTATTTTGATTCTTGTATGGAGGATCCACTTCTGCAGTCCACTGTTGAGATGCTAGAGAACAGAGACAGGGATGCTCGTGCTCTCCGTATGGAGCTTTATGCTACCCGTGCCCGTCTGTGGACAACTTTGACGCAGCTGGCACCGGTAGTCCAGACAGGGTATGGAGAGATGGAGATGCTGAACCCTATTAGGACCCATCTTCCGGCTCACGTTGACTGGCCAGCTATAGGAGGAGTCACACCTCTTCGGGGACCCCTCTTACCACCAGTCAGGGGACCAAGGCCACATCCGTGTCCTTATGGATCCCAGGGATCTCAGGCTAGAGTGTTTCCTGATCCGCAGGTTGAGCTTCCAGGTCATGGAGGTAATCTCTATGAGATGTTTTATGCGGATGCCTGAGCTGTGAGCGGAAGGATGGTATGGTAGTAGCCGTACGTTCACAGTCCTGCATGACTTGTGAAGTATGCATGTAATGTGAAATGAATTCCGGAGACCTAGATAAATAATGTATAGGAAGCTTGTAAGCCTCTAAGGAGTAGTTTCATAATTTCAGTAGCTTGCTCTTCGGTTAAGGTTGTACTGAACTATGTAAGGGTGTGTATGAACCATGGTGTATATATAGCAGTTGCTTGTTACCATGCTGTTCGGATATTCATTTCCGCATTCCGTGTGTTCAGTACATTCTTAATCCATAGCTAGTATTGATATGATGTTGGTCTAAGCTATGAGTTTGTTTGTCAGGATGGTGTTCACCAGGTTGAACCGTGCCCCTGCTCATGAGCAAGGTGAGGGTAGTCATGCGTTGCAGGAAGACCTGCCTCACCCGCCTTCTCTGGTGGAAGTGATGCTTGAGGTAGAAAGAAACAAAAGGGAGACCAACCGACTGCTAGAGTGTATTGAGCAGAATACGGCTCGACAGCCTAGGAATGCTGCAGTGTCCCTCAATGACTTTGTGAAGCTGAATCCTCCAAAGTTTCATCATTCCGTCGATCCCCTCGACGCTGATGACTGGCTGTGCAGCATCTCATGCAAGATTCACTCTGCGAATGTGTCTGAGGCCGACAAGGTGACCTTTGCGGCGTATTTCCTGGAAGGACCCGCCAATCTGTGGTGGGAGAATTTTGAAGCTATGCGTCCCGCTGAACCAGTGGCCACGTGGGCAGACTTCAGTGCAACTTTTCGTCTACACCATATTCCAGAGGGCCTGATGGACAGAAAGAGAGAGGAGTTCTGTTCCTTCACTCAGGGCAAGTTGTCTGTGGATGCCTATAGCCGCGAGTTTGGTAACCTCGCCCGCTATGCAACAGAGGAGGTGTCTACTGACGCCAAGAAGCAAGCAAGATTCCGTAAGGGTCGGAGCCCTGAGCTCCGTCGAGACCTGCGCCTCCACGAGTGTGCAAGCTTTCAAGCTCTGGTCAACAAGGCGATCAGTGCCGAGACTGGTCATACTGACTTCGAAGCCACAAGGAAGCACTCCCGTGATTTTGGCTCGTCTTCTGGTTCCGGGTTACCAAAACACAGGCTGTGGGTTCCAAACAGTTCTCTGCCACCAAGATACACTCCGAGGCCATCCTACGTGGCGCCTCAGACGAATCAGGCCAACCCTCCAGCAAAAGCTTATGGTGGTCCAGCTAGCAATGCTGCACCACGTGCTAACCAGGTGATATGCTACAAGTGTGGAGAACCAGGGCACTATTCCCGTGAGTGTCCTCAGAATGTGGGTGCCAAGCAACCCGGAAAGTCCGTCGGGCAAGCCAAGTCGGGCAAAGCTTACTATGTGAAGCCAACTCCTGCACGTGGCCGTGTGAACTATGTGTCAGCAGAAGAAGCTGCAGAGGATCCCGACGTCATGCTGGGTACGCTTCTTGTTAATCATCCCCCAGCGTCCGTTCTCTTTGACACCGGGTCTTCTCATTCCTTCATTTTAGAAAGTTATGCACAGTTGCATAACATGTCTTTTTGTGATATGCCAATCCCATTGGTTGTCCAAACCCCTGGTAGTAAATGGAAAACCTCTAGGATAACCTATGACAATGAAATTCTAGTAGACAGGCTAGTTTTTCTAGCCTCATTGATAGCCTTGAAATCTTAGGATATTAATATCATCTTGGGCATGGACTGGATGTCAGCTCACTATGCCAAGATTGATACTCATTCTAGAAATGTCCAGCTTACCCATCCCTCGGGTGAGATAGTAAATGTCTCTACTCGAGTTGCCAAATGCCAACTCTATTCCCTAAATGCCAACCGTCTTCCGGAACTTGAAGACATTCCGGTAGTCCGTGACTTCCCGGATGTTTTTCCAGAGAACCTGCCAGGAATTCAACCTCACAGAGATGTAGAGTTTGTAATAGATCTTGTTCCGGGAACTGTCCCAATAGCCAGAAGACCATATAAGATGGCACCCCTGGAGCTAGCCGAACTTAAGAAGCAACTAGATGAGGCCTTGAACAAAGGTTTCATTCGTCCTAGCTCTTCTCCTTGGGCTTGTCCCGTCCTCTTCATCAAGAAGAAAGACGGAACGGATCGGATGGTTGTAGATTATCGACCAGTTAATCTGGTCACCATTAAGAACAAGTATTCGCTCCCCAGGATCAACGATCTGTACGATCAACTCGCTGGATCCTCAGTCTTCTCCAAAATGGATTTGAGGTTGGGATACCATCAAATCAAGATTAAGAACGGGGACATTCCAAAAACGGCTTTTGTTACTCGTTATGGCCAATATGAGTACACCGTTATGTCCTTCGGTTTAACCAATGCCCCAGCTACCTTCTCTCGACTGATGAACTCAATCTTCATGGAGTATTTGGATAAATTCGTCGTGGTATACCTCGATGATATCCTCATCTACTCAAAGAATGAACAAGAACATGCCGAGCATCTAAGGCTGGTATTGATGAAACTTCGAGAGCATCGCCTTTATGCCAAATTTTCAAAATGTGAATTCTGGTTACCAGAAGTGACCTATCTAGGCCACGTAATCTCTGGTAAGGGTATTGCTGTCAATCCCGAGAGAGTTCAAACTGTCCTTGATTGGACTCAACCTGAATCGGTTAAGCAAGTTAGGAGTTTTCTTGGTTTAGCGAGCTATTGTCGCCGCTTCGTCGAGAATTTCTCCAAGGTTGCAAAGCCTCTAACTGAACTCCTCAAGAAAGATAAAAAGTTCGAGTGGACACCATAGTGTGAGCATAGTTTTCAGGAACTGAAAAGACGCCTGACTTCCGCACCTATGTTACTACCACCAGATTTTTCTAAGGATTTTGTTATCTATTGCGACGCCTCGCGACAAGGATTAGGTTGCATTTTCATACAAGATCGTCATGTGATCGCATACGCATCTCGACAGTTGCGTCCACATGAGGATAATTATCCCACACATGACCTTGAGCTTGCAGCTGTGGTCCATGCACTAAAAACCTGGCGACATTACCTTCTGGGTAATCGTTGCGAAATATTCACTGATCACCGAAGTCTGAAATATATTTTCACCCAGCCGGATTTGAATCTCAGGCAAAGATGGTGGGTTGAGTTGATCTCGGATTACGACTTAGGGATAACTTACACCCCGGGGAAGGCCAATGTTATGGCCGATGTGCTAAGTCGTAAATCTTATTGTAACAATTTGATGCTACAACAAGGTCAACCACATCTCCATGAGGACTTTCGGAAGTTGAATCTTCATATTGTCCCTCAAGGATTCCTTTCTACCCTGGTGGCGAAGCCTACTCTTAAGGATCAAATTATAGCTGGCCAAAAGTGTGACAAAGGTATATCGCGGATCATGGAGAATATTTTTAGCGGAAACACTAAAGAATTTTCCATAAACGATCAAGGTGTTGTGTTCTTCCAGAATCGTTTAGTGGTTCCTAAGAACCCACATCTAAGGCAGTTAATCCTTAAGGAGGCTCATGATTCCCCTCTCACCATTCATCCCGATAGTACTAAGATGTATCAAGACCTACGCCAGAGGTTCTGGTGGACTAGGATGAAGAGAGAAATTGCTGAGTTCGTTGCTAACTGCGACGTTTGTCGTCAAGTTAAGGCAGAACATCAAAGGCCTGCTGGCACCCTTCAACCTCTAGCTATTCCTGAATGGAAATGGGATAAAGTTAGCATGGATTTCGTTACCGGATTTCCCAAGACGAAGAAAGGGAATAATGCTATTTTTGTGGTCATTGACCGTCTTTCCAAAGTGGCTCATTTTCTCCCTGTTCGTGAGAGTATAACAGCTAGCCAGCTAGCAGAATTATATATCTCTCGAATAGTGTCTCTTCATGGTGTTCCCCTGGAAATTAACTCGGACCGTAGAAGTATCTTTACTTCTCGCTTCTGGGAAAGTTTTCAGAATGCCATGGGGACTCACCTATCTTTTAGCACTGCTTTCCATCCCCAATCAAGTGGTCAAGTAGAAAGAGTGAATCAAATCCTAGAAGACATGCTCCGAGCTTGTGTTATTTCGTTCGGTATGAATTGGGAGAAGTACCTTCCATTCGCCGAGTTCGCTTATAACAATAGTTATCAATCAAGCTTGGGCAAAGCTCCTTTTGAAGTTCTCTATGGACGAAGATGTCGAACACCTCTTAATTGGTCAGAAACCGGAGAGAGGCAACTCTTTGGTCCGGATATGATCCAGGATGCAGAAGAGCAGGTTCGCATTATTCGTGAAAAGTTGAAAACAGCCCAGTCTCGTCAAAAGAGCCAATATGATCGTCATCATAAGGCTGTGACCTTTGAAGTTGACGAGAAGGCTTACCTTCGGGTTACACCTTTGAAGGGTACCCATCGTTTCGGTATCAAGGGCAAATTGGCTCCTCGTTACATTGGTCCTTTTTGCATTCTTGCCAAACGAGGAGAAGTTGCCTACCAGTTGGAACTTCCTCCACATCTTTCCAAGGTTCATGATGTTTTCCACGTCTCGCAACTCAGGCGTTGCTTTTCGGATCCTATCCGTGAAGTGGACCACGAAACGCTTGATCTCCAAGATAACCTTTCATACCGAGAATACCCCGTGCGTATTCTTGATCAAGCTCAGCGTACCACTCGACGTCAAAACCTCAAGTTTCTTAAAGTTCAATGGTCAAATCATTCTGAAAAGGAGGCAACTTGGGAAAGAGAGGATCGTCTCCAACTTGAGTATCCTGCGTTATTCCCGACGACTTCTAAATCTCGGGACGAGATTCTTTTGAGTGGGGGTGAGTTGTCACATCCCTAAACCTTAAGCAAGTTAGTCTTGTGCTCATGTCTTCTTTGCATTTGCATCTAAGAATTTTCAACAAGAACAAGAAAGTGGCAAAGGAAAAACTCAAAAACCCTAGCCACTACTTTAAATAAAGAAAATCTCAAACTAGTTCAAATCAATGAACCCAAAATGGCCTCAACAAATGTTCAAACTTTCTCATAAATCATGAAAGTAAATGAGCATTGGAGAAAACTATTTTCTTGACACTTTAAGTATTTTTAATTAATGCAAAAGCCACTGGTTTCAAACTTTAAATTTGAAATCAGAAACTATAAATTTTCAAAAATGTTGAAAACTTTGGAAATGGTTGGGAATATTATAACAAATATTCAGGTGTGTTTAAAATAATTTTTACCACCATTTTGGAGCTGAAATAAATAGCAAAACATTATTTAGCAAAACAGAACAAAACAGAAAAGAATTAAGAAGAAGAAAAACATTACCTGTCGCCTGAGGAGGCCCAGCCCACCAGGGGCAGGGTCGTCTTCTTCCTCTGCCTTCTGGCAGAGGGGAGATCGACCACGGCGGCCCCTCCACCTCCTGCTTCGCCGTGGCGAGCTCCAGAGGCCCCCGGGACAGCGCGACAACGGGGATAAGCTCCCCGGGGCCTCCTCTATCCATTCCCCAGCACCGGTTTCCCCCTCCTCTCGGATCTTTCCTCCTCCTGCTGCCGCCATTACCACGAGCTCGAGCTCGAGCCGCAGCGCTCCTAGCCACGAGAACCTTCCTCCGAGTAGTCCGCTAGCTCCGCCTCGTCGTTCTGGTCCTCTCTGTAGAAGCCGAAGCTTCCCCGAGCTCTGCATCGCCCCCAACGCCATTGTCTTCCACCTCCAGCCGCCGGACCTCTCCCGTCGATTCGCTCCCTCCGGCGCACCCCCGAGCCCCTCAACAGCACCATCGGAACCGCCGTGAGCTCGTCATCGTTTCCCATCTCGCCCCACGCTCTTCCATGCATCGTAGCCCCGTTCCCCACCAAGGCCGAGAGCTCCTCGCCGCCGGTCATGTCGTCACCGTCGCTGTGGTGTCTGGTCCACGCGCTCGAGCTGGGGTTCGAGCTCCTGGAGCCTCCAGGAGTGTGATGAGCCCCTCAGCTGTCCTCCCCGTGCCCTAGAGCAATCAATTGCGGGAGGCCGAGCTTCGGCCGCCGCTTCGGCTCGTCGCCGGCGCCTCTCCTGGCGACCCTAGCCTTCCCTGATGCTCCTGCCAGATCGGCCACTTCACCAGCGTTCCGTAGCTGCAAACCACGTTCAAATTGGTGCTGTGCAGCGTCGTTTAGGTCGTCTCCGGCGAGCCCTCCGCCGCGGGCTTGGTCGCAGGGGACCACCCTCCGGTGGGCGTCGACGTGGCCGACCATTAGGGCGTAATTGCCCTCCCCTCAGTCATTGCCAGAGGGCCCCACGCCTGGTCAAACCCTAGTTAGGGACTGGTCAGCGCGGGATTAGTCCGAGAGAGGCTGACCAGTGGGACCCCCCTGTCAGGTTTGACCTGAACAGGTCGGCTGACCTGCTGACGTCAGTCTGATGCAATAAAAAGAATTTCCAGTATAGAAATAATTCCAGTAAATTGCTAAAACCTGTAAAAATCGTAGAAATTAATCTGTAACTCCAATGAAAATAATTTATATATGAAAAAGTATCAAAAAAATTCAAGTATTCTGATTATGCTATTTTCAACCATGTTTGGAAAAGTTACAGAACCATAAAATGTGGAATAAGGAATAATTCAATTCTTATAATTACTTTTTAAATGGAATTTGGAAAATTATTCTAATTTCATTATGAATGCAATGATCACACACTGTCCTAGTTACAAATCAGTACCATAACATGACATATCATGCATGTTAACATCAAGTTGATCTGAGCATCAGGTCGAATCAATTAAATCGGTATTCGAGAATACCCTGTTTGAATTGATATTCGAATGTGATTCAAATCAACTCTAAACCTAATACATATTGATTATAATAACTTATCACCTTGCATTCTCATGCCATGCTCATGCATCATTTTGAGTGCATATGATTGTTATTGAATGTTACCATTCATTTCGGTAGGCTCCGCACCCCCGGATTCCACCGAATATCCGTCTGACGGATATCGTTCCTCCTCTGAGCAACAAGGCAAGCAACCCTTTTGATCATCCCGATAAATCCCATGTTCTTGCTCCTGCACCTATTTATTGCATTAAGATCAAATGCTTCAACTGCTTTTGCCACGATAGTTGAACCCACTTCCTTTGCATGACCTAACCTTGTCACAGTAAATAGCCGAACCTTGCAACCTAGCATACCTGGTAGTTGCTTGAGCTATGATGTGCCTTATCCTGCTATGCATGCTATGCTTAGAGTTGTGTATGGTCTGTCATCTGGGAGATGAACAGAATTGTGGAATGTGTTCGGTGAGCAAAGGTTGTGTGTTGAACTTGATTTGGTAAAGGTACCGGTGAAAGGCTGTGTAGGAGTACATGGCGGGTTGTTTCATTGGAACCGTCCTTAGGAACTGAGTTCCGTGTATGTAATCCAAGACTAGATACTACCACATCCTGGGCCCTGAAATATGACCCCGCTCGGCCTATTAATCGCTTAGTACTCGGTCTAGGAGTTGCAAGTAGTTTCTGGTGTTTATAGTAATGCTGGAGGCCGTGCATGGTGCTGACCTGAGAGGTGGGCCGTGATGCGGTAGGCAGTGGCACGGTGTACCAAGTGGCACCCGGATGGTGGGCTAGGGAACCCTGCACACATCGTTTGAGGCTGTGGCGGAAACCTCGGCCGGACTTCCGTACGGGTTACTCTCGGATAGGCGATAAACCTGGACTAGGTACTAGTGTGGTTAACGGTCGTGGCCGACTCCCTCGCTGGGCTTCCGCTTGAAGGTTGCCGAGGTGCATGACGTGCACATGGCGATAAGTGGCGAGAGCGTGTGTGACGAAGTACACCCCTGCAGGGTTATGATCTATTCGAATAGCCGCGTCCGCGGATATGGACTACTTGGAGACATATGTTGTTCATAGATAACTTCAATGGCTACTCATAAAATGGCTACTCATAAAATGGAGACAGAATGATTCCACGATAGTGTATTGTTGTGGTGTTAGTGGACTCGTGTGCGTGAAATCAAGTTGTCAAAATTATTTAAAAATGCATGTTGTCTAGCCACGAGTCAAATGCTGGCTTTCCGCATGAAACCCCACAATACCTTTTGATACCTTGCATGAGTAGTTAGTTATCCTAAAGTCTTGCTGAGTACCTTCGTACTCATGTTTGCTTAATTCATGTTGCAGAGGTTGCTAAAGACCCTAATGGAGGGTTCTTCGTAGACATCGACGACGACGAGTAGCTGGTGTCCCAGCTACGATCTGGCCCTACGTTGGATCTGTAGTATAGTCAGGCCATGTGCCTTCTAGTTGCCCTGTCTGTACTCAGACAGTTTAAACTCTTCCGTTGGCTTGTAACTGAATGACTGCTATTATGGGTCGTGAGACCCTTAATGTGTAATATTATGTGAGTGGCTCTTCTGAGCCTTTTAAAAAAGCTTGTATGTTTATGGTTATGTTGTGATGCCATCGATGTATCTATACATATCGGTATGCCATGCGTACGTGTGTCATACTTGATATGTATGGGGTTCGATTACTTAGTCGTGAACTTTAGTAGCACTCCTTACAAGGAAATGCCCCTTTATGATCCAATGAGCCTTGGTAGTTCGCTACTGCTCCGGACACATTGGTTGACCGGCATGGGTCCTTCTTAGCTGCTGTGTCTGTCCCCTTTGGGGAAATGTCACGCGATGTAATGGAGTCCTTGTAGCCTGCTACGACTCGTCTACATTCGCTGATGACCGACACCTGCTTTGTTGGGTCATGTATGCCTGTCCTTGTGCGGTACTGCCACTTCGGTTTATGACTAGACATGTCGATCCGGGTTCTTTGACATTGGTTTGCTAGCGACACCTTCGCATACGTGAGTCAAAATACGCAAACGGTCCCGGCTAAGGTAAGGCTGCAGCCGTGGAGTTAACCGTGCGTGAGACCAGAAAGGGATGCGATGTGTTACAGGCTGGATTCCTATGGCTGAGGATCGGGGTCCCAACACGCACCGTCAAGTTGCCATCTACATGGCGGGGGCAGCGTCGCCTCAACCAAACTCGGCGGGCAACAATGAAGCTGGCGGGTCGGGGAAGACCCCGGCTCAAGCCATGGCAGACCTGGCAGCAGAGACAGCCAAACTCATGGCGATCACTGTGACGACAGAGAACTAGGAAACGGTCAACGCCGAACTGATGAAACTAAGGGAGGAGATGGCCAAGATTCAGCGGGACGTAGAAGAGAAGCAGCCAGGATGGCAACACAGTAGGCCCAGATCGCCGCGGAGACAGAGCGTTTGAGTACTGAAGGCTGGCGGCTTGAGCGACATCAGCGTGTCTCCGACGCGATCCACCAGAGGAGACATCACGACCGCCTTCCGGTCGATCTAAACCCAACTCGCCTCTTCGACAACCGGCATACCCCTGGGATGGAACCCAATCGACCTTGGCAGGCCGCCCCAGGAGGTGATTCGGTTCGACAACCGATTCACCCGCAGCCACCTGAGCCGACGGAGGCTCGTGCACCCCGTTTCCACACGCCACGGGGTCACTTCTCGAACCCCGTGGATAACGTTCTGGTAGCAACCCACCACCTTGAATCTCTCCCGATTCATGGAAACTCCCCGGCTGAGGTGGAGGCGAGAAACGCCATCGAGATGCTGAAAACGGCGGTGGTACAACATGCGTAATATTCACATAGCCGCAAGCGGCTACACTCCACACACGAGGCGAGTCATACCAGGAGTCGCCATGATGATCTGCCCGCGGCGACCAGCAAGCAATGACGCTTGCCGCAGACCAATCCGCCCGGGATGAACGACACACGACCTCAGGATCTTGTGGATGCGGCGCGAGCCGCCCGCCTGATGGAAACAACAGCTGTGGCGGGTCAGGGCTATCCGGCTTACACCCCGCCTTCTCTCACGTTGAACGAGACAGGTGGCCGGCGGATTGGGGTGCCCTGTATAATGCCCGCCCTTCGCAACGAGCGTATGCCAAAAGATTTCAAAGGACCGCGAAAGGTACCCAATTACACACCAGACCTCGAGCTAGGTTCGTGGATCGAAAGTTACGAGCTTGCGATGGATATGCTCGACGTGAATGAGGCGGTTTGTGATAAGTATTTCACCATGATGCTCAAAGGGACGGCACGCACATGGCTGAAGAACCTGCCGCCCAACTCCATCAACACCTGGGCCGAGTTGAAGGAACGCTTCGTCAAAAATTTCCGAGGAACTTGTAAGCGCCCGATGACCATCGTTGACCTACATCACTGCGTCCAACGCCCGGATGAGTCGGCCCATCATTGGACGCGGCGAGTTGCAGAAGTCATCCATTCATCAGATGACATCTCGACGGCTCAGGCCGTGCTGATCCTGGAGAAAAATTGTCACTACGAGCCTTTGGTGCTGAAGCTTGGGGGACTCAAACGTAAGGTACACGACATGGGCGAGTTGATGGACACACTGACCAGGTATGCCGCGTCAGACGACACTAAAGATCCTGGAGAGGATGATGACAAAGTTAGCACCGCCAGGAGAGGCGAGTCGTCAAAGGACCACTCCCAGTTCTAAGGGTGAGGCAACCACAACCCCGCGGGACAAAGTAAAAGGAGGCAGCAGTAAGGCGTCATGGACTTCGTCGCTAACACTAACGCTGGCAGCGGGAACCAACGTCAGAAGAAAAGGGGGATTACAGGAAGAAACCACACAATTATCACGAGATGCTCAAAGGGCCTTGTCCACAACACGCCACAGCGGAAGGCCCGTCTATCCACTCTTGGGAGGATTGCTATGTGATGCAGGAGTTCCGCACTGAGGCGCTCAAAAAAGGTCAAGGAGGTAACCAAGGCGGACATGAGGAACAGTTTGGCATGCCCGGATCGCACCGAAACCCGTTTGGTGGATTTCCCAACCCAGGCCCATAGGGCGGGTCATAGTCTAATGCCGGGCAGTACCAGGTTCACAACAATCAGCGGTACAATGCGCAGGGCGTGTTTCAGCAACCGCCCCCACAAGGCGATCCCCAGCGGCAGGTTGATAATGGCGGCTTCCAGAATAATCCTAAGCAGTTGAACAACGGACGATATCACGTGTTCACCACCAGCACTTGCAAAAGGGACCGAAAGGTGAAGCACAAAGCTTTTAGTGTGGTTGAGCCGACGCTCCCCATGTACCTCAATTGGTCTGAACAACCCATTATCTGGAGTAGGGAGGATCACCCGCCCCGGGTTGATAATCTCGGCGACTTGGCTTTGGTCGTGGCTACCCAGGTCGGGGGCTACACCCTTTCCAAAGTCTTATGGATGGCGGTAGCAGCATTAGCATCTTATATTTTCATACCTTTTGGCGGATGAATTTTTCAGAAAGCGATTTGATGCCTTCTTCCACAGTCTTCCACGACATTGTTCCAGGTAAATCGGCATACCCTGTTGGGCGAATCAAACTTAACGTAGCTTTTGGCACGAAGTCTAATTACAGGAGTGAATCCCTCATGTTTGAGGTGCTCAAGATCAAGAGCCCTTACCACGCACTATTTGCAAGGCTGGCTTACGCTCGGTTCATGGCCCGCCCATATTATGTTTACCTCAAGCTCAAAATGTCTGGCCCTAAGGGAACTATCACGATCAACGGGGATAGGAAAATATCTCATGAATGTGAGGAAGGAGACGCGGCTTATGGCGAGTCGGCTTGCGCGACCAGGAGCTCAAGTTTCACCAAGCCAATGTTGACCCGACAGATGTGACACCACTCAAGAGACACACAATCGATTCACAGCCGCCCCTCAAGTTTGAGCTGACGGATGACACGAACGTGATAGATTTTACGCCTGGCGACTCATCCAAGTAGTTCACCATTGGGACGGGCCTGGATCCCAAATAGGAAAGCGCGCTCATCGAATTCATCTGTGATAATCGAGACATCTTCGCATGGAAGCCTTCAGACATGCCAGGTGTACCAAGAGAATTCGCTGAGCACCATCTTAATATTGACCCTAAAATAAAGCCGGTTCCGCAGTATCTTCGTCGGTTTAATGAAGAGCGATGTAAAGCAATTGGGGAGGAAGTCTCCCGGCATTTGGCCCTGGATACATCATTGAGGTTTTTCATACTGAATGGTTGGCTAACCCGATCTTGGTACTCAAGAAGAAAGGCACCCTCCTCATGTGCATTGACTACACCGACCTCAACAGGGCCTACCCAAAGGACCCTTTCGCCCTCCCTCGCATTGACCAAATCATTGACTCTACGACGGGTTGTGAGCGATTGTGTTTTCTAGATGCTTACTCAGGGTACCACCAGATCAAGATGGCCGTGGAGGATCAGGAGAAAACATCATTTATAACCCCCTTTGGAGCCTTTTGTTATGTGTCCATGCCATTCGGACTCAAGAGTGCGGGGGCGACTTATCAACGCTGCATCCAAAATTGCCTACACAGCCAGATTGGGTGCAACGTTCATGCCTACGTTGACGACATAGTGGTCAGATCCCAGAAGAAGGAATCACTTCTGGAGGACCTCAGGGAGACTTTCGACAATTTGCGCATGTACCAGATGAGGCTCAACCCTATCAAGTGCGTGTTTGGTGTTCCCGCAGGAAAGTTATTGGGTTTCTTGGTGTCAGAACGAGGCATCGGAGCTAACCCGGATAAAATTGAAGCGATCACTTCGCTAGGCAAGCCGGCCAATATCAATCAAGTTCAGTGCATGGTGGGCCGGATTGCGGCTCTAAGTCAGTTCATAAGCCGCCTTGGGGAGAAAGCCACCCCTCTTTATTAGCTGCTCAAGAAAATTGATTGCTTTGTCTCGACGGATGAGGCCAATGAAGCTTTTGAAGCCTTGAAGAAACAACTAGCTAAGCCGCGTGTCTTAGTTGCTCCGACCGACAAAGAGCCTATGCTCCTGTACATCGCTGCCAATTCTAAAGCGGTAAGCGTGGCCATGGCCGTCGAGCGCAAAGAGGAAGGGAAGGAATACCCAGTTCAAAGACCGGTCTACTTTATGAGCAAAGTCCTAACCCTTTCCAAACAGCGCTACCCACATTGGCAGAAGCTAGTCTTCGGGGTGTTCATGGAAAGTCAGAAGTTGAAACACTACTTTCAAGAGCATCCTATCACGGTGGTCAGTTCTGCCCCACTTGGTGATATCATACAGAATCGAGAGGCGACTGGGGGGATTGCTAAGTGGGCCATTGAGCTTGGACCCCATCATGTGAAATACATCCCTCGCACAGCTATCAAGTCTCAAGCACTAGTGGATTTCATCAACGATTGGACCAAGTTGCAAATTCTGGAAGATAGACCTGATCACACGTATTGGACTATCCATTTTGACGGGTCTAGGTAGCTGGAAGGCTCGGGGGCTGGCGTGGTGTTGACTTCGCCTCAGGGTGACAAGTTTTGCTATGTCCTCCGACTCATGTTCCCATGTACCAACAATGCGGTGGAGTATGAGGCCTTGCTCCATGGGTTGCGAATCGCCAAAGAGATGAACCTCAGTCGAGTCAGATGTTTGGGAGACTCAGACCTAGTGGCATAGCAAGTTTCTCGCAAATGGGATTCAAGAGATCCCGTGATGGCGGCTTATAGGCGTGCTGTGTCGGACGTGGCGGGTCATTTTAATGGCTATCAAGTGGATCACATTGCTCATTGACTTAATGAGGTGGCGGATGCTCTTTCACGACTCGGTTCACAACGTAAGCCGGTTCCCCCTAATGTCTTTTTGGATGTATTGCATAACCCATCAGTAAAACTGCCTTCAGAGGAAGACTTAGCGGTTCCTAATCCTGA
The DNA here is from genome assembly GCF_904849725.1 of Hordeum vulgare subsp. vulgare. NCBI lineage: Eukaryota > Viridiplantae > Streptophyta > Magnoliopsida > Poales > Poaceae > Hordeum > Hordeum vulgare. The sequence goes on along the minus strand of NC_058520.1, from coordinate 342,664,804 downwards.
GTCTCAACTTGTGGCGGCTCTCCGTGCTACCCCGGAATTGGGAAATCCCCTACATGGTGTATCTGGCACGAGGCGAGTTACCTTCTGATGAGTTGTTGGCTCGCCAAATAGTCCGTCGATGCAAGTCCATGGTTATACATAAAGGCGAGTTACACAAGCGAAGCACTTCTGGAGTCTTTGAAAGGTGTGTCTCTTCTGAGGAAGGGTGTGCGATTCTTAACGAGATACATGCGGGTGACTGTGGTCATCAAGCTGGGTCACGCTCTCTGGTATCCAAAGCATTTAGGCATGGGTTTTACTGGTTGACAGCTCATGCAGATGCTGAGGATATAGTTCGCACATGTGATGGTTGTCAAAAATTTGGACGACATATGCATGTGCCGGCTCAGGAATTACGGATGATTCCAATTACATGTCCGTTTGCGGTCTGGGGGCTGGACATGGTTGGTCCTTTCAATATGTCGTCCAATAAAAGGACCCACCTCTTGGTGGCTGTTGACAAGTTTACCAAGTGGGTTGAAGCAGAGCCGGTTAGCAGCTGTGATGCACACACGGCCGTCAAGTTCCTCAAAAAGTTGATTTTTTTCTTCGAGTATCCTCATAGTATTATTACTGATAATTTTACTAATTTATCCAAAGGCGCCATGCAAGAGTTTTGCACAAAGGAGCACATCCGCCTTGATGTTTCTATAGTTGCACACCCCGAGTACAATGGACAGGCAGAGATGGTGAATCAAGAAATATTGCGAGGAATCAAGCCCCGACTTATGGTACCTCTAGAACGTACTCCGGGATGTTGGGTTGAAGAATTACCTTCAGTTTTATGGAGCATCAGAACCACCCCTAATCGGTCTACTGGTTTAACGCCCTTTTTCCTGGTCTACGGAGCAGAGGCAGTATTACCAAGTGACATCATTCACGACTCACCACGAGTCACCGCTACGTGGAACAAGGCAATGAGCTAGCACGTCAAGATTCGTTGGACGCCTTGGAGGAGGAGCGTGATTTGGCCACGTCAAGATCGACGATTTATCAACAAGACTTGTGACACTATCACTGCCGCCGAGTCAAGAGCCGAGCTTTTCAAGAGGGCGACTTAGTGCTCCGGTTGATTCAGGATCATACTGGTATGCATAAGTTATACCTCCCATGGGAAGGACCTTTTGTCGTCAGCAAGAATCTCCACAACGGTTCATATTACTTGGTGGATCTTTGCCCAGATAGGCCAACAACAGAGGTTGAGACAACCCGCCCATGGAACATCGCCCACTTGTGGCCATACTGTACTTAGAGCCACTGGCTCCTTACCTATGCTTACAATCTTGGCTTTGTAATCTCTTATTTTATATATACAACAATAAAGCCGACGCCCACAAACTTTGGGGTCTTTTGCCGTTTCAGCTTCTTGAAAGCACGAGTCTTTATTGCTCCATAAGTTGTCCAAACATGGACGCTATCGACATCAAAGAGCATAAGTCTCCATGTTGCGCTTATTTCGAAACTGGATGTTGATACGCCAAAGAGGACCAAAGTTGCCACGCTGCATGGTTCAAACATGGGCACCTTATATGGTTTTGAGAATTAAGCCGACTTATTTGGGGGCTAGTAGCTCCCAAGTCGTTTTGTAGTAAGAGCGTATATGCTTCTGCAATCCTATGTGTGGTTTTTCCATAACCATAGGTCACTTGGGCGCTTCCACTCATTGAGTTCAGCCTGAATACCCTCTTGGCTAGCGAAAAGTTAACACATTACAATGGCTATACTGGACTGTGTGTTTGGCAACTCGTCCTATGGTCCCATGTACTCTTGGCGAGTCAATCTACTTTTGGACCCTGAACTTGCCTTGGTTAAAACATGAAAGCTACTGGCGAGAGTCGGCACATGGAAAATAGACAAACCATGGGTTCACTGAAGCCTGACTCGCGCTTGATCAGCCGGTCTAAAGAACTTGGGCCGTTGCAAAAGCCTTCTTGGGGTAGCACTAGACTTTTGCAAACTCGTCCTGTCCTCTCGTAACCCATCGAGCCAACAAACTTTATGACTATCTTTGTGGCATCGCCCAAAGGATTCATAAAATATTTATAACCCGCCGCGACTCACTAAGTCGGTCTATTTTTTTCTCTCATAAACAGGGCCAAGATTTTTTTTGTCAAAACATGAAAACGCTTTGGGAAAAACAATTCATATTAATGAAGGCTGAAACTTCCAAATACCATCACAAGGTACGGTTATCATACTGTTTTCCTGCATCCTAAGACTGTTACATGGCTCAGCTGGCCATACCAGGAATCATATCTCGGTCATAAAAGGATCAAAATATACTTAGAGGATAAACTTCATGACAATTTGGTTCAAGCCGCCTCCGAATCACCCTACCTCGAGCTTTCGCCATCTTCGATTTGTAAGTCGCCCAATTTCCAATTGCAATTGGTCAAGGCGACGAACTCGTCTTCATCAGTCAATATGGTGGACAGATCAATGTCAAAGTCGAAAGGATTCTTACGGCATCGTGGAGTCAGTCTGCTGACTTCATACGACAGAGGAGTCAGCCTTTTGCTGTGTTCATCATAAACTGCCTGGTATTTGCCTAAGTCCAGGGCGGCCGCTAGCTGAGTCGCCGCAAAACGAGAATCTTTCACACAACGGTGGTAGTCCTCCTCGATGAAATCTGACGCGTCATCCTTTAATTCTGGAAAGCCACCGGTTACCTCTTTCGGCTTGAGTTCGGGAGCATAGGCCAAACACCGGCTTAGGGTGGTTAGCGCTCCTTTACGGGCGGCTGACCTTTTTAACTCCTCCACCTGAGGCGGCAGTGTTGACAAGCAACCCAACATGTGCTTGACAGATTTTATGGGTTCCCTGTTGCCCATCACGGCCTTCATAGTCATCATACCACCCGTGTATAGCTACTCTGTTAGAGTATAAATCGCTTTCAGGTTCAGTATGCAGTCATTCTGCAGGGTGGCGGCTCGTGGACCTACGAGTGACAAAACAGAGATAATTAGCATTTGCAATATGCTTTGCAACACTTTTTTTCAGACGATGGTAATTGACGCTTACCAAATATAGCCTGGGTCATGTTGGAGATATGATGCTTCAAGCCGGAGAGTTCTTGAGGAGCGGCTTTGAGCTTTTCTTCCGCTTGTTCCACCCGTTTCAAGACGGCGGCTTGTTCAGCATGGGCCTTATCTTCGAACCTTTTATGTCCGTCTTTCATTTTCTCCATGTTAGAAAGGGCAAGACGAAATTTTTCTTCAGACTTAGCTCGAGCGTCCTGCTGTTCAGCTAAGCTCTCTTTTAAGCCGGCCATGGTTGAGTCGGCCCGAGTCAAGGATTCCTGCAAAAAAAATTGGGAAAGCAAGTTTCACGACCATTGCAAGCAACATCCCTCACACTTGGGGGCTAATGTATGACTCAATTCTTTTAAGGTCATACCTTCATTCAAGACTCGGCTCATCTTTCAAAAGATGACCCGGCCCTTGGGGGCTACAGGTTGAAGAAATCTTATATTCAATTACAAGTTCAAGACCCGACTCATCTTTCAAAAGATGACCCGACCCTTGGGGGCTACAGATTGAATAAATTTTATATTCCATTACAAGTTCAATACCCGCTAATCTTTCAAAAGATGACTCGGCCCTTGGGGGCTACAGGTTGAAGCTTTTTCTTTGTCAATATAAGTTCAAGACCCGACTCATTTTTCAAAATATGACTCGGCCCTTGGGGGCTACAGGTTGAAGCTTTTTCTTTGCCAATATAAGTTCAAGACCCGGCTCATCTTTCAAAAGATGACCCGGCCCTTGGGGGCTTCAGGTTGCAGAATGATACAAAAGTACGATTCAGCATGGATGACCCGTCCGTTCGAGGGCTAATGGGAATATATATTAACAAAGGTAAAGATGTCATACCTCATGTTTGATCCGCATCAAGTTGGCCAGGCTTTTCTCCATCTCGCGGCTTGTTTCCAGGCGGCTCACAAAACCAGAATATAATTCCTCAAACTCCAATTTTTCATAATGAGGAAGCTTCAGCTTGGCGACATTCTTCTCTGCAAATGTTTGGGCATCTTTTGGCATGTGTTTGGTTAACACCGCGGTTGCACGCTTGGAATAACGAATACTAGTGACAATGACTACGTCTGGATCTTCAGACGCCTTAGCAGGACTGGGCGGGTTGATGTTTTCAATCACCTCCTTTTGAGGGCCCGTAGGCTCGACCCGGATATCCGGAATATCATCGAAAATATTGTCCTGAATTTCAGTTGTTTCTTCTAGAGCCTCTGGGATGGAGGTACCTTTACCAGATGTTTTAGCCTCTTTGGGAGCTGAAGATGAGTCGCCTGTTTTCCTTTTCTTTGCTTGTGCTCTGAGAAACAAAGGTACCAACAAAGACATTGATGTTGGAAAGAACATGTTAGTAAAGAAACTTACCCCTGAACACGAATCATTGGGGGGAGAGTCGACATTGCCAAGCCGCCAGATGAAGGAGGTGAAACCTGATGAACAAGGATTCAAGGATTGAGTAAATTGAGAGAATATCTTACACAAGAAGGAAATGATGCTCGCGGAAACATACCTCGCTTTGCCGTTTTCAACCAATTGTTCTTTGAGGCAAGCTGGACGCTAGGTCTCCAGAATGGCTTCGAGTATGACATTTAGGTGTGTAACTCGCCTTCTTCAAAAGGAAATTGGGGTCCATATGAGCATCTAGGTGAGACATGGGAACTTTATTACAAATTCGCCTGGCCGACTTGGGGAGAGAAGAAGTTGAGTTGAAAGAAACGGAAATTATCTCGATATCTTCATCTTGGCTCTCATAGTCATCATCCTATAAACAAATGCGGTAAAGCATAAGTGCAAGTCAGTATGAAGCAATAAAGATGAGAAATTTTACCTCTGACTGTTCCTCAAAGGCCCGAGACTCGCCAACGACGGATGACTCTTTAACTGCAGCTTTGCCTTTGCTCTTCTTCTTCGTCTTGGAGGGGGGTTTTGTTGTCTTCTTGACAGTTGTCTTACCGGGATTGATCTGAATGTTGCAAACCTCAGGAGTAGTTGGGAATATTCCAACTATCACTCATGGCTTTTCAAACTAATTTTTGAATTGCTTTTTGAAGCCAAAACAAATAACAAATAAAATCAGCAAGTAAATTAGTAAACAAAAATAGCAGGAAATAAAAAATAATCCTAAGCTACGCTCACGTGTGAGGCCCAGCCCACCAGGGGCAGGGGCGTCTTCTTCCTCCTGCCTTCTGGCATAGGAGTGAACGCCCACGGCGGCTCCTCCACCTCCTGCTTCGCCGTGGCATGCTCTCGTGCCCCCCAGGCCAGCGCGACGCCGGGAATGAGACCCCCGCACGCGTTTTTATCCTCCCCCGAGCTCCATTCCTATCCCTCCTCTCTATTTCTTCTTCTTCTTCCTCTGCCGCCATGGACAGAGCTCAAGCTCGAGCTGCCCGAGCCGTTTAGCCACTGGTTCTTTCTTCCGAGCGCCCCAACCTCTCCGCCTCGTCAAGCTAGCCGTGTATGTCGAAGCTTCTGACCTCCCCGAGCCCTGCTGCGTCATATTGCCGTCGTCTTCAACCTTCGGCCGCCGGCAAGCTTTGTTGGATTCGTCGCCCACAGCGCCTCCCCGAGCCGTCCGAGCTTTCCACTGCCTTCACCGTGAGCTTGCGCTCGTTTTCCCTCTTCTTCCCCTCAGTTTCGTGCACCCTAGCCACTAGACCGACGAGCCCGAGCTCCGGCCGTCGCCTCAGCTCGTTGCCGGTGACCTCCGGTCCTCCCCAGTCCTCCATGAGGCCGAGCCTGGGGATCCTCCCAGTGCTCTCGGCCCTCGTTCCCGAGCACCACAGCCATCTCCGGTGACTCTCCGGCAAAGATCCTCCGCCGGTCAGTTTCTGGCAGGATCTGACCTGGCCTCGCTAATCCATCGTTTTAAACATTAAGCAGTCGCTAACAGTGGGCCCCAGACGCAAGTCAAACACAATCAGGGGCTGGTCAGCGCGAGATTAACCCTGTGAGGCTGACCAGTGGCCCCCACCCGTCAGGTTTGACCTGACCAGGTCCGCCGACAGCTGACGCCATGCTGACGTGGGCCTGACGCAATAAGTAGCTTTTTTGATTTAAAAGAATTCCAGAAAATGCCCAAAACTTCTAAAAATCATAGAAAATAATCTGTAACACTAATGGAAATAATTTATATATGAAGAAGTATGAGAAAAATCCAAGGAATCTGATTTTGATATTTTCAAACATATTTGAAAATGTTAACATCACCAAACAGATAAAATGATGATTAGGATAACCATATTAAGTAATATATATATGGAATTTGAAATCCATTTGAATTCCATTTCAAAAACTATGACCAAATAATGATCAAGAACAATCAACACCTCAAAATACCATCATCATGCATGCTAATACAATATTACCTGAGCATCAGGTCGAATCAATTAAAAGTGAATCTACAAATACCTTGTTTGAAGTGATATTTGAATCTTGATTCAAATCAGCTTCAAACTTAATAAATGATAGCTACATTAGCCTATCACCCTTCATCCTCATGCCATGCTCATGCATCATCTTGTTGCATATGATTGATATTGATTGATGTCATTCCTATCAGTAGGCTCCGCTCCTCCGGATTCCACCAAATATCCGACTAACGAATATTGTCCCTCCGTTGAGCAACAAGGCAAGCAACAATTTTGATTATCCCGATAAATCCCATGTTCTCGCTCCTGCACTTACTTATTGCATTAGGATCAAATGCTTCAAATGCTTTTGCCACGTTAGTTGAACCCACTTCCTTTGCATGACCTGTCTTTGTCACAGTAAATAGCTGAACCTCGCAACCTAGCATACCTGGTAGATGCTTGAGCCATGATGTGCCTTATCCTGCTATGCATGCTATGCTTAGAGTTGTGTATGGTCTGTCATCTGGGTGATGAACAGAATTGTGAGAATGTGTTTAGTAAGTAAAGGTTGTGTGTTGAACCTGATTTGGTAAAGGTACCGGTGAAAGGCTATGTGGGAGTACATGGCGGGTTGTTTCATTGGAACCGTCCTTAGGAACTGAGTTTCGTGTATGTAATCCAAGACGAGATACTACTACTTGCTGGGCCCAGAAATATGACCCCGCTCGACTTATTAACCGCTTAGTACTCGGTCCAGGAGTTGCAAGTAGTTTCTGGTGTTTATAGTCATGCTGGAGGCCGTGCATAGCGCTGACCTGAGAGGTGGGCTGTGATGCGGTAGGCAGTGGCACGGTGTACCAAGTGGCACCCGGATGGTGGGCTTGGGAACCCTGCACATTGTTTGGGGCCGTGGCGGAAACCTCGGCCGGACTTCCGTGCAGGTTACCCTCAGATAGGCGATAGAGTTGGACTAAGTATTAGCGGGGTTAACGGTCGTGGACGACTCCCTCGCTGGGCTTCCGCTTGAAGGTTGCCGAGGTGCATGACGTGCACATGGAGATAAGTGCTGAGAGCGTGTGTGAAGAAGTACACCCATGCAGGGTTATGTTCTATTCGAATAGCCGCGTCCGAGGATATGGACTACTTGGAGACATATGTTGTTCATAGATAACTTTAATGGCTACTCATACAATTGTCAAGATAAGCGTGACTGTCGTGGACAGCATTTCCGTATGGAGACGGAATGATTCCACGATGGAGTATTGTTGTGGTGTTAGTGGACTCGTGTGCGAGAAATCAATGTTGTCAAAATTATTTAAAAATGCAAGTTGTCTAGCCACGAGTCAAATGTTGGCCTTCCGCACGAAACCCCACAACTCCTTATTGATACATTGCATGAGTAGATAGTTCTCCTGAAGTCTTGCTGAGTACCTCCGTACTCACGTTTGCTTAATAATTTGTTGCAGAGGTTCTTAATGACCCTAATGGAGGGTTCTACCTAGACATCGACGACGATGAGTAGCTGGTATCCCAGCTATGATCTGGCCCTAGGGTGGGTCTATAGATAGTCAGGCCAAGTGCCTTTATCTTTCCCTTTGTTTGTACTCAAACAACTTTAAATCTTCCGCTGGCTTGTAAGAATTGTGTGTATGACTTGTGATGATGGGTCGTGAGACCCCTACTTGTAATATTATGTGTGTGGCTCTTTCGAGCCTTCTAAAGAAAGCTTGTATGTTTATGGTTATGTTGTGATGCCATCGATGTATCTATACATATCGGTATGCCATGCGTACGTGTGTTGTACTTGATATGTATGGGGTTCGATTACCTAGCTGTAGGCTTTAGTAGCATTCCTTACAGGGAAATGCCCCTTTGTGATCCAACGAGCCATGGTAGTTCGCTACTGCTCCGGACACATTGGTTGACCGGCATGTGTCCTTCTTAGCTGTTGTGTCTGTCCCCTTTGGGGAAATGTCACGCGATGTAATGGAGTCCCTGTAGCTTGCTACGACTCGTCTACATTCGCTGGTGACCGACACCTGCTTTGCTGGGTCATGTATGCCTGTCCCTGTGCGTAACTGCCACTTTGGTTTATGACTAGACATGTCGATCCGGGTTCTTTGTCACTGGATTGCTAGCGACACAATTGCATACGCGAGTCAAAAGGCGCAAATGGTCCCGGCTAAGGTAAGGCTGCAGCCGTGGGGATAACCGTGCGTGAGACCGCAAAGAGATGCGATGCGTTACAGGCTGGATTCCTATGGCTTAGGATCGGGGTCCCGACGGCGTTGGTATCAGAGCCTGACTGACTGTAGGATTACTAAGCCAAACTGGTCGAAGTGGAGTCTAGAATTGCTTTAGTTATATATAAGGGAATTGTTTGTGGAAGGGAACGTAAGACTCTTGTTCTCTTCTCAAGTTATTCTATTCTGGTCATCCTCGTCTTCTCTGCGGGGATTAAGGACTAGGTTACTCATCTTCTTCTAGGCTCGTGTTTTAGATCGGTAGATTATAGGACTAGGGTCGAGAGTTATTTTGGGTTTCTTTTATCCCTAGGAAAAGGAAGTAAGTTTGATGATCAGAGAATTGAACTTGATAGTTGAGTGGTTACGCTATTCTATTTTATGGGTTGTCTCAAAATTGTTTTTGAGCATTTACAGCCGTTATGCTGCCCAATTTTGCATTCAGAGCTCTAATGCTTTTGCGTTACTCTCTATTTTCAGATGCCTGGCCGTCCTTCTCGTCAAGTGATTCGTCTGACTAGGTGCATTGATGTGCCGGGTCATACGGCCATGCTAGTCAGGATGATGTCAGTCTCCGGTTACCGCTGGTACCCAGAGTACACAATGGAGGAGCAGTACCGGGATTTTAATCAGAGCCAGTACCTCTGCACTGCTAGGGTATTCCCAGATTACCCTGGAGCTAAGGAGCCAATCCATTGGTCTTATGGATTGGGAGTCACTATTGACATGGCAGTACAAGATGTTGCCTATTCAATGCTGACCATCATGAGGGCTAGACATGCACTGCTGCAGAATTCAGAGTTTTGCTATGTTCCTGCCTCTCAGCCAGGTGAAGAAGGATACCTCAGTGGGGTCTACTTTGATTCCTCTATGGAGGATCCGCTGCTGCAGTCCACTGCTGAGATGCTAGAGAATAGAGACAGGGATGCTCGTGCCCTTCGTATGGAGCTTTATGCTACACGTGCCCGTCTGTGGACGGATTTGACACAGCTGGCACCTGTAGTCCAGACAGGGTATGGAGATATGGAGATGCTGAACCCTGTTAGGACCCATCTTCTGGCTCATGTTGATTGGCCTGCTATAGGAGGAGTCACCCCTCTTCGGGGACCTCTACTACCACCAGTCAGGGGACCAAGGCCACATCCGTGTCCTTACGGATCCCAAGGATCTCAGGCTAGAGTATTTCCTGATCCGCAGGTTGAGCTTCGAGGCCATGGAGGCAATCTTTATGAGATGTTCTATGCAGATGCCTGAACCATGAGTGGAAGGATAGTATGGTAGTAGCTGTACTTTCACAGTCCTGTGTGACTTGTGATGTATGCTTGTGTCGTGAAATGAATTCTGGAGGCATAGATAAATAATGTATAGGAAGCTTGGAAGCCTCTGATGAGTAGTTTCATATTTTTAGTAGTTCTTCTTCGGTTAAGGTTGTACTGAACTATGTAATGGTGTGTATGAACCTTGGTGTATATATAGCAGTTGCTTGTTACCATGTTGTTCGGATATTCATTTCCGCATTCCATGTGTTCAGTGCATTCTTAATCCATAGCTAGCATTGATGATGATATTGGTCAAAGCTATGAGTTTGTTTGTCAGGATGGTGTTCACCAGGTTGAACCGTGCCCCTGCTCATGAGCAAGGCGAGGGTAGTCAAGCGTCGCAGGAAGAACTGCCTCACCCGCCCTCTCTGGCGGAAGTTATGCTTGAGGCAGAGAGAAACAAAAGGGAGACCAACCGACTGTTAGAGCGTATTGAGCAAAATATGGCTCGTCAGCCTAGGAATGCTGCAGTGTCCCTGAATGACTTTGTGAAACTGAATCCTCCAAAGTTCCATCACTCCGTCGATCCCCTCAACGCTGATGATTGGTCGTGCAGTATTTCACGTAAGATTCGCTCTGCGAATGTTTCTGAGGCCGACAAGGTGACCTTTGCGGCGTATTTTCTGGAAGGACCCGCCAATATGTGGTGGGAGAACTTTGAAGCTATGCGTCATGCTGAACTAGTAGCCACATGTGCAGACTTTAGTGCAACCTTTCGTATGCACCATATTCCAGAGGGCCTGATGGACAGAAAGAGAGAGGAGTTCTGTGCATTCACCCAGGGAAAGTTGACCGTGGATGCCTATAGCCGCGAGTTCGGTAACCTCGCCCGCTATGCAATAGAGGAGGTGTCTACTGATGCCAGGAAGCAAGCAAGATTCCGTAAGGGTCTGAGCCCTGAGCTTCGTCGTGATTTGTGCCTCCATGAGTGTACAAGCTTCCAAGCCCTGGTCAACAAGGCGATCAGTGCTGAGACTGGTCATACCGACTATGAAGCCACAAAGAAGCACTTCCGTGACTTTGGCTCGTCATCTGGTTCCGCGTTTCCAAAACGCAGGCTGTGGGTTCCAAACAGTTCTCTGCCGCCAAGATATACTCAGAGGACAGGCGCCTTAGACGAATCAAACCAACCCTCAAGCAAAAACCTATGGTGGTCCAGCTAGCAATGCAGCACCACGTGCCAATCAAGTGATCTGTTATAAGTGTGGAGAACCAGGGCACTATTCCCGAGAGTGTCCTTAGAATGTGGGTGCCAAGCAACCCGGAAAATCCGTTGGGCAAGGCAAGTTGGGCAAAGCTTTCTATGTGAAGCCAACTCCTGCACGTGGCCGTGTGAACTATGTTTCAGCAGAAGAAGCTGCACAGGATCCTGACGTCATGCTGGGTACGCTCCTTGTTAATCATCACCCAACGTCTGTTCTTTTTGACACTGGGTCTTCTCATTCCTTCATTTCAAAATGTTATGCGTAGTTGCATAACATGTCTTTCTGTGATATGCCAATCCCATTGGTTGTCCAAACCCGTGGTAGTAAGTGGCAAACCTCCAGGATAACTTATGACAATGAAATTCTAGTACACATGCTAGTTTTTCTAGCATCATTCATAGCCCTAAAATCTTCGGATATCAATATCATCTTGGGTATGGAATGGATGTCAGCTCACTATGCCAAGATCGATACTCATTCCAGAAATGTTCAGCTTACCCATCCCTCGGGTGAAATAGTCAATGTCTCTACTCGAGTTGCCAAATGCCAACTCTATTCCCTCAATGCCAACCCTCTTCCGGAACTTGAAGACATTCCGGTAGTCCGTGATTTCCCAGACGTTTTTCCGGAGGAACTGCCAGGAATTCCACGTGACAGAGATGTAGAGTTTGTGATAGATCTTGTTCCGGGAACAGTTCCAGTAGCCAGAATACCATATAAGATGGCACCCCTGGAGCTAGCTGAACTTAAGAAGCAACTAGATGAGGCCTTGAATAAAGGTTTCATTCGTCCTAGCTCTTCTCCTTGGGCTTGTCCCGTCCTCTTCGTCAAGAAGAAAGACGGAACGGAATGGATGGTTGTAGATTATCGACCAGTAAATCTGGTCACCATAAAGAACAAGTATCCGCTCCCCAGGATCAACGATCTGTATGATCAGCTCGCTGGATCCTCAGTCTTCTCCAAGATGGATTTGAGATTAGGCTATCATCAAATCAAAATCAAGAACAGGGACATTCCTAAAATGGCTTTTGTTACTCGTTATGGCCAATACGAGTACACTGTTATGTCCTTCGGTTTGACCAATGCCCCAGCCACCTTCTCCCGCTTAATGAATTCTGTCTTCATGGAGTATTTAGACAAGTTCATCGTGGTTTACCTCGACGATATTCTAATATACTCGAAGACCAAAGAAGAACATGCAGAGCATTTAAGGCTGGTGTTGATGAAACTTCGAGAGCATCGCCTTTATGCCAAGTTTTCAAAATGTGAATTTTGGTTGCAGAAGTGACCTATCTAGGCCACGTAATCTCTGGTAAAGGTATTGTTGTCAATCCCGAGAGAGTTCAAGTTGTCCTTGATTGGACTCAACCTGAATCGGTTAAGCAAGTTAGGAGTTTTCTTGGTCTAGCGAGCTATTGCCGCCACTTTGTCGAGAATTTCTCCAAGGTTACAAAGCCTCTAACTGAACTCCTCAAGAAATATAAAAAGTTCGAGTGGACACCACAGTGTGAGCATAGTTTTCAGGAACTGAAAAGACGCCTGACTTCCGCACCTGTGTTGCTACCACCAGATTTTTCTAAGGACTTTGTTATCTATTGCGACGCCTCGCGACAAGGATTAGGTTGCATTCTCATGCAAGATTGTCATGTGATTGCATACGCATGTCGACAGTTGCGTCCACATGAGGATAATTATCCCACACATGATCTTGAGCTTGCAGCTGTAGTCCATGCACTTAAAACCTGGCGACATTACCTTCTTGGTAATCGTTGCGAAATATTCACTGATCACCAAAGTCTGAAATATATCTTCACCCAGCCAGATTTGAATCTCAGGAAAAGATGGTGGGTTGAGTTGATCACGGATTACGACTTAGGGATAACTTACACCCCGGGGAAGGCCAATGTTATGGCTGATGCACTAAGTCGTAAGTCTTATTGTAACAACTTGATGCTACAACGAGGTCAACCACATCTCTATGAGGAATTTCGTAAGTTAAATCTCCATATTGTTCTTCAAGGATTCCTTTCTACCCTGGTGGCAAAGCCTACTCTTAAGGATCAAATTATGGCTGGCCAGAAGCGTAATAAGGGTATATCACGGATCAAGGAGAATATTATTAGCGGAAACGCTAATGAATTCTCCATGAATGATCAAGGTGTTGTGCTCTTCCAGAATCGTCTAGTGGTTCCTAAGAATCCACATCTAAGGCAGTTAATCCTTAAGGTAAGCTCATGATTCTCCTCTCACCATTCATCTTGGTAGTACTAAGATGTATCAGGACCTACGGCAGAGGTTTTGGTGGACTAGGATGAAGAGAGAAATTGCTGAGTTCGTTGCTAACTGCGACGTTTGTCGTCGAGTTAAGGCAGAACATCAAAGGCCTACTGGCACCCTTCAACCCTTAGCTATTCCTGAATGGAAATGGGATAAAGTCAGTATGGATTTCATTACCAGATTTCCCAAGTCCAAGAAAGGAAATAATGCTATCTTTGTGGTCATTGACCGTCTCTCCAAAGTAGCTCATTTTCTTCCAGTTCATGAGAGTATAACAGCTAACCAGCTAGCAGAGTAATATATCTCTCGAATAGTGTCTCTTGATGGTGTTCCCCTAGAGATTAACTCAGACCACGGGAGTATCTTTACTTCTCGCTTCTGGGAAAGTTTTCAGGATGCTATGGGGACTCACTTATCTTTTAGCACTGCTTTCCATCCTCAATCAAGTGGTCAAGTAGAAAGAGTGAATCAAGTCCTAGAAGATATGCTCCGAGCTTGTGTTATATCGTTCGGTATGAATTGGGAGAAGTGCCTTCCATTCGCCGAATTTGCTTATAACAATAGTTATCAATCAAGTTTGGGCAAAGATCCTTTTGAAGTTCTCTATGGACGAAGATGTCGAACACCTCTTAATTGGTCAGAAACCGGAGAGAGGCAACTCTTTGGCCCGGATATGATCCAGGATGCAGAAGAGCAGGTTCGCATTATTCGTGAAAAGTTGAAAACAGCCCAGTCTCGTCAAAAGAGCCAATATGATCGTCATCATAAGGCTGTGACCTTTGAAGTTGACGAGAAGGCTTACCTCCGGGTTACACCTTTGAAGGGTACCCATCAATTCGGTATCAAGGTGTGGGGACCCCGACTAGCAAGTCGAGTTCGCCGTGCCCAGTGACCCCAAGGATCAATGTTCACTGAACACAGATACTGAGTGATAGAGTCTTATATCCAAGTACCAAATTATTACATCAAATGACCAGAAGGTCGGGATCAAGAGCAAGGCCTAAATCCAAATAAAGGGATACATCGAGTAGCGGAAACTCGTAAGGGTTAAGCGGTGCCCATGCCATCAAGCCTACACCGACAGGCATTCTGACTCGGAAGCGTCCTAGATCGCAGGTCCGTCTCCGATGGCATACTCATCGCCAAACTCCGGTCCTTCCATGTCTTGTCAATAACATAACCAGTGGCAAGCCAATGAGTACTTTGAATGTACTCGCAAACAGCCCATGACATAAATGGTAATGAATGGCAGTAACATGCATCTTTAGTGGAATGCGATGAGGTGGTATGATCATGTATATGCATCAGGTTAAAGAATTACTTTTGAAGAACAGGTTACAAATATCATCATGTCTGCTAAGGGTTGAACACACCGGGTTCACCCTATATGCGAAGTCATCGGACTTGTCATAATCTCAAGGTATTAATGAGGGCTAAACCATCCGGGTTTACCCTATATGTCAAGTCACCGAACTTGATCATATTATTGTGATTATCATGATTATAACGACACCTTTTTAAGACCACACACACACACACTTGGTTTATGCGGAAACTCAGGACGTAGTTTAAGCAGCACCACCCAACTGTCCTTGACCGTGGACATGACTATTCGAATAGTTTGCACTCTGCAGAGGTAGTACGCTGGACCCACGAGAAACGGAATACTTCCGTGTCATCCACGACTCGCGGTATATCACATATACCCGAGGTAAGTATCCGATCACCATCTTTCCCCTGACGATACTAGACAAAGAGATCCACTCGATTGGTACCCAGCCCACATGTTGTACGTCTTACGAGCACCGACTCTGGACTGTATCAACCATGCAGGGACCAACGGTGTGCCTGGAACTCATAATAATGGCATAGTCGTCCTACCTGGCACGACCCCATCACGAGAGTGACAGCGATCACTCCCGCCACTAGTAATGTGGCTCTTTGCTAGCACCGACCAGAGTAATCAACAAAGCCCCGTCCCATAAAGAGGTACCATGGTCGTACTGGGTAAGGTTGGGACGGTCGACACATCATAAATCTAATCCATTTCCGAAACCATACTCACACCAAAATCACCGGTGCATCACTTCACCAAAAGTGATCACCAACTCATCATCACCTTCGGGCATTAGTGGCACTCGACGGGGTTTTCATAAACTCTTTATTTAACTCATCATCATGCTCATGATAAAATGCTATATTAGTACTTGTCAACTAGATGTGCCTTAACATTACTTGTCAACATGATAGTATCATGACCCTCATGGGGTCAAGCTCAATGCAGTGATTCTACTCTACTAGCCAACATGACAGTAAAATGATCCTCGTAGATGGTAGGATCAGCTCATCATGCTCATGCTCCGAGGAGCCATGTGAAATCACTACTATAATGCAAGGGCTTCGAAGAAGCCTTCGGTACCATCACATCAATGATGAACCGACATCGTGATTACATGCGACGGAAAATACTTGCTATTCTAGCATGCATCATTTTATTTACTTAAGTCATGGCAAAAGGGCATGGTTGCCTTGGTCAGCTAGGTATCCGGGGTCTTCGAGGTCTTCCGCTCCGGATCCTCTGTCACTCGGTAATTCTACCGTCGAGAAAGGAATAAATAAATACTAGCTTTTACTAAAACAGTTCACAAAGTGCTTTTAAAAATGTTGCAAGGCTTGAATAAATCCAGGTTATTATTTTGAAAAATGTTCCCTACTGTTTTATTAGCTAAGCATATTTATTTAAAAGCAAACAGAAGCAAACAAGTGTTTTTTAATATCATTTTAGTATACCAAAATAGTTTCTGTTATTGATAAATGTCAACTATTACAGAATCAAATACTACTCATTTTTAGAAAAATACTGGTGGAAGAATTATATTTTTCTACTGGCTAAATCTTTTTATAAAAATCATTTAGTTTGCTGGATTAAAACAAAAGAAAAAGGCCAGGGAAACAGATCCAGCCGGCCCAGCCAGCAGGCCCGGCCACCAGGTGCGCGCGGGCCAGGTTCAAACCTGACCTGCGGGCCCCTGGGGTCAGCGTCAGCGGTGCGCGCGCTGGCTGCACCAGGACACCGACAGGTGGGCTCCACCTGTCGGGTCCTTCTCCTACCTCTGGCTAGAGAGGGGGAGATGGACGTCGGCGAGGCTGCCGTTGTCCTCAGGCCTAGCTAGGAACGGGAACGGGTTCCTCGTGCCTCCGCCTACCTGCTCGTGGTCGGGACGTCACCGGAGGTGGTCTGGGTCGCCGGCGACGAGGTGCTCGTGGCGAAAGGGTTTCGGGTTCGAGTTGAACTAGGGGCTAGAGGTATGGATTTGCTCGGGAGAGTTAGGGGGAATGTTCCTGGTGTCGAGGGGAGTGTAATGAGAGGTCGGGCAGCGCAGGAGCCGACGTGTAGCCGGAGATCGACCGGAGCTCCGAGGCGGAGGGGCCTCGGTCGATCTCGAGCACCGGGACTCTGTGAGCTCGATTGGGCGGCTAGGGAGTGTCTACTGGTTGTGCTGAAGCTGCTTGGAGGGTGCTGGAGTGCCGGGGGGGTCTATTTATAGGCCAACGGCGGTGACCCGACTCGGGCATGCCGGTGACTCACCGTGGCACGCGTGCAAGCACAGTGAGGTTCTGGCCGCAAAACCACGGGTTCGGAACGTGGTTTAGGGCCTCCTGATGCAACAGCCGCAGAGGGAAAGTGAGTGGGGACGAGCTGCAGCGACCGTGCATGCTCGGCCACGTCGGGCGCGCACGGGCACGCGTCGCCTGAGCTCTTGCGCGAGGGGGAGAGGGTCCCTGGGGTAGCTTTGCACTGAGGGGCTGTCGGGGGAGTGCTTGCACACTACTGGGGAGGCTGGGACCGGCCGGAGCGTCGGCCCCTTGCGGGTGGCTCTCTGCAGCGCGCCCAGAGCGCAGTTTTGGCATGCCACGGCATGCTGGCTCGCTCTGGGGCACTTGGGACGTGTCCTCCATGTCCTGAGTGTTGCTGGGAGTGTGCCTAGCCGTTGTGGTTTAGTGGGAGCTCGAGCTGGTCAAGGGAGCAAGGAACACTAGTGTTGCCAATACTGTCTTGTAGCTCAAATTGGAGTTCTTGTCACTTGTGCTTGGAATTGGGGAGGGGCTGGTTGACTGGGTGCTCAGGGTGTTCTGGTGCTCTAACCCACCAAGTTTGGGGCCTTGACATTGGGTAAAACAGTGGCTAGGAAGGTTTTTACCTTCCTGTCAGTAGGTGTTCGACAGTGACTTGGGGTGCTTCCACTCCACCACTGTAAATGAAACTTAACAGGTTTGGTCTTGGGGTAAAAACATGGGGTTCCACCAAATATGAGCTCCATTGAACAAGTTTGGCTTTGCAAACTTGAAAATGTCTCAAAGTGACCAGTACTGTCCCTTACAAACGAAGTGTGGTCAAACAGAGTCTCACAAATCCCATTTTTGGTGTAGAGTCCTCATTTGGGTTGTTAAACACCTCTGCAAAGTTTCAGCTCTATTGGAAAAACTTTGCAATGTAGAGTTGTTCCAACTCTACTCTGGACAGAGAGGGTTTTGGGCTCTCTAAGTGCACTTACCCACCTTGGATCAAGGTGAGATTTTTAGTGAGCACCTAATATGGTTTGGGAGGGCTCCTGTAATTTTATGGGAATTTACTGAGATACTTTCCTTTGGAAACATCTCAAAAAGCTAAAACAGACAGAAATGGTTTTCAGGGTTTTACTCAAATAATATTAATATAAGATAGGGTTGAAAATCTTATGTATGGAAAATATATGTCCTTCTGAGCTTCCATGAATTTACTCAGAATTTCCTAACGCAACAAAGTAATTTTCCTTGTGGAAATATCATTACTGGCCTTAGAAATAGACATAGATATAAAATAGAAAAATAATATTTTAAATCACTAAATAGTGTTTTTAATGAATGAAAATGATATTAGGATCAGATAACCAACTTTAGTTGAGAGTGCCACTTGGCTTCGTGAGCTAGTAGTGTATCCCAACATGATGAAGGTGATCTTGATGTAAAGGAAAAAGGGTTTTTGATGAGAGCAAAATAATAAGTTTTTCATCGGTTGAGTCATCAAACAAGCAAGCATACACTCAAACAAGGGTTGACATTGCACTCACAACATTATTTGGAAAAGTTTTAACAAGCTCTAATTTTTGCAATACAGAAAACTTGGGGTGGAAAACAGGGTGTGACACAAGGGAAAGTTGGCTCCTCGTTACATTGGTCCTTTTCCTCATTCTTGCCAAATGAGGAGAAGTTGCCTACCAGTTGGAACTTCCTCCGCATCTTTCCAAGGTTCATGATGTCTTCCATGTCTAGCAACTCAGGCGTTGCTTTTCGGATCCTATCCGTGAAGTGGACCACGAAACACTTGATCTCCAAGATAACCTCTCATACCGAGAATACCCTGTGCATATTCTTGATCAAGCTGAGCGTACCACTCGACGTCGAAACCTCAAGTTTCTTAAAGTTCAACGGTCAAATCATTCTGAAAAGGAGGCAATATGGGAAAGAGAGGATCGTCTCCGACTTGAGTATATAGCGTTATTCCCGATGACTTCTAAGTCTCGGGACGAGATTCTTTTGAATGGAGGTGAGTTTTCACATCACTGGATCCCTAACTAGGTTTAGCATTGTGCTCATGTTTACATTCATTGCATTCAAAAAAAAACTAGAAACAAATTCAAAGCAAGTGGTGAAACAAAACCCCAAAAACCCTAGCCACTTCTAATTCAAGGAAAATTCAAATCTTGTTAAAATCAATGAACCCAAAATGGCCTCAAGAATAGTTCAACTTTTCTTGTAATTGTTGAAAACAAATAATCAAGGAAGAAAACTATTTTAAAAACAGATTTGGAATTTTGCTTAAATTCAAAAAAGCTACTGAATTCAAGTTTAAATTTGAATTCAAATATTTTCAAGTTTCAAAAATGTTGCAAACTTCAGGAGTAGTTGGGAATATTCCAACTATCACTCAGGGCTTTTCAAACTAATTTTTGAATTGCTTTTTGAAGCCAAAAAAAATAGCAAATAAAATCAGCAAGTAAATTAGTAAACAGGAATAGCAGGAAATAACAAAAAAATCCTAAGCTACGCTCACCTGTGAGGCCCAGCCCACCAGAGGCAGGGGCATCTTCTTCCTCCTGCCTTCTGGCACAGGAGTGAACGCCCACGGCGGCTCCTCCACCTCCTGCTTCACCGTGGCATGCTCCCGTGCCCCCACGCCAGCGCGACACCGGGAATGAGACCCCCGCACGCGTCTTTATCCTCCCCCGAGCTCCATTCCTATCCCTCCTCTCTGTTTCTTCTTCTTCTTCCTCTGCCGCCATGGACAGAGCTCAGGCTCGAGCTGCCCGAGCCGTCTAGCCACCAGTTCTTTCTTCCGAGCGCTCCAACCTCTCCGCCTCGTCAAGCTAGCCGCGTACGCGAAGCTTCTGACCTCCCCGAGCCCTGCTGCGCCATATTGCCGTCGTCTTCAACCTCCGGCCGCCGGCAAGCTTCGTTGGATTCGTCGCCCACAGCACCTCCTCGAGCCGTCCGAGCTTTCCACTGCCTTCACCGTGAGCTTGCGCTCGTTTTTCCTCTTCTTCCCCTCAGTTTCATGCACCCTAGCCACTAGACCGACGAGCCCGAGCTCCAGCCGTCGCCTCAGCTCGTCGCCGGTGACCTCCGGTCCTCCCCAGTCCTCCCTAAGGCCCGTACTGGATGAGGCCGAGCCTGGGGATCCTCCCAGTGCTCTCGGCCCTCGTTCCCGAGCACCACAGCCATCTCCGGCGACTCTCCGGCAAAGATCCACCGCGGATCTGGTCGCCGCCGGTCAGTTTCCGGCAGGATCTGACCTAGCCTTGCTAATCCACCGTTTTAAACATTAAGCAGTCGCTGATAGTGGGCCCCAGACGCAAGTCAAACACAATCAGGGGCTGGTCAGCGCGGGATTAACCCTGTGAGGCTGACCAGTGGCCCCCACCTGTCAGGTTTGACCTGACCAGGTCGGCCGACAGCTGACGCCATGCTGACGTGGGCCTGACGCAATAAGTAGCTTTTCTGATTTAAAAGAATTCTAGAAAATGCCCAAAACTTCTAAAAATCATAGAAAATAATATGTAACTTCAATGGAAATAATTTATATATGAAAAAGTATCAGAAAAATCCAAGGAATCTGATTTTGATATTTTCAAACATGTTTGAAAATGTTAACATCACCAAACAGATTAAATGATGATTAGGATAACCATATTAAGTAATATATATCTGGAATTTGAAATCCATTTGAATTCCATTTCGAATACTATGACCAAACAATGATCAAGAACAATCAGCACCTCAAAATACAATCATCATGCATGCTAATACAAGATTACGTGAGCATCTAGTCGAATCAATTAAAAGGGAACCTAAAAATACCTTGTTTGAAGTGATATTTGAATCTTGATTCAAATCAGCTTCAAACTTAATAAATGATCGCCACATTAGCCTATCACCCTTCATCTTCATGCCACGCTCATGCATCATGTTGTTGCATATGATTGATATTGATTGATCTCATTCCTATCGGTAGGCTCCGCTCCTCCGGATTCCACCAAATATCCGACTGATGGATATTGTCCCTCCGCTGAGCAACAAGGCAAGCAACCATTTTGATCATCCCGATAAATCCCATGTTCTCGCTCCTGCACTTACTTATTGCATTAGGATCAAATGCTACAAATTCTTTTGCCACGATAGTTGAACCTACTTCCTTTGCATGACCTGTCTTTGTCACAGTAAATAGTTGAACCTCGCAACCTAGCATACCTGGTAGATGCTTGAGCCATGATGTGCCTTATCCTGCTATGCATTCTATGCTTAGAGTTGTGTATGGTCTGTCATCTGGGTGATGAACCGAATTGTGAGAATGTGTTCAGTAAGTAAAGGTTGTGTGTTGAACCTGATTTGGTAAAGGTACCGGTGAAAGGCTATGTAGGAGTACATGGCGGGTTGTTTCATTGGAACCGTCCTTAGGAACCGAGTTCCGTGTATGTAATCCAAGACGAGATACTACCACATGTTGGGCCCTAAAATATGACCCCGCTCGACTTATTAACCGCTTAGTACTCGGTCCAGGAGTTGCAAGTAGTTTCTGGTGTTTATAGTCATGCTGGAGGCCGTGCATAGTGTTGACCTGAGAGGTGGGCTGTGATGCGGTAGGCAGTGGCACGGTGTACCAAGTGGCACCCGGATGGTGGGCTTGGGAACCCTGCGCACATCGTTTGGGGCTGTGGCGGAAACCTCGGCCGGACTTCCGTGCGGGTTACCCCCAGATAGGCGATAGACCTGGACTAAGTATTAGCGTGGTTAACGTTCGTGGCCAACTCCCTCGCTGAGCTTCCGCTTGAAGGTTGCCGAGGTGCATGACATGCACATGGCGATACGTGGCGAGAGCGTGTGTGAAGAAGTACACCCCTGTAGGGTTATGATCTATTTGAATAGCCGCGTCCGTGGATATGGACTACTTGGAGACATATGTTGTTCATAGATAACTTTAATGGCTACTCATAAAATTGTCAAGATAAGCGTGATTGTCGTGGACGGCATTTCCGTATGGAGACGGAATGATTCCATGATGGAGTGTTGTTGTGGTGTTAGTGGACTCGTGTGCGAGAAATCAATGTTGTCAAAATTATTTAAAAATGCAAGTTGTCTAACCACGAGTCAAATGCTGGCTTTCCGCATGAAACCCCACAACTCCTTATTGATACATTGCATGAGTAGATAGTTATCCTAAAGTCTTGTTGAGTACCTCCGTACTCACGTTTGCATAATAATTTGTTGCAGAGGTTGTTAATGACCCTAATGGAGGGTTCTACCTAGACATCGACGACGACGAGTAGCTGGTATCCCAGCTACGATCTGGCCCTAGGGTGGGTTTGTAGATAGTCAGGCCAAGTGCCTTTATCTTTCCCTCTGTCTGTACTTAAATAACTTTAAATCTTCCGCTGGCTTGTAAGAATTGTGTGTATGACTTGTGATGATGGATCGTGAGACCCCTGCTTGTAATATTATGTGTGTGGATCTTTCGAGCCTTCTAAATAAAGCTTGTATGTTTATGGTTATGTTGTGATGCCATTGATGTATTTATACATAACGGTATGCCATGCATACGTGTGTTGTACTTGATATGTATGGGGTTCGATTACCTAGCCGTAGGCTTTAGTAGCATTTCTTACAGGAAAATGCCCCTTTGTGATCCAACGAGCCATGGTAGTTCGCTACTGCTCCGGACACATTGGTTGACCGGCATGTGTCCTTCTTAGCTGTTGTGTCTGTCCCCTTTGGGGAAATGTCATGCGATGTAATGGAGTCCTTGTAGCTTTCTACGACTCGTCTACATTCGCTGGTGATCGACACCTGCTTTGCTGGGTCATGTATGCATGTCCCTGTGCGGAACTGCCACTTTGGTTTATGACTAGACATGTCGATCCGGGTTCTGTGTCACTGGATTGCTAGCGATACAATTGCATACGCGAGTCAAAAGGCGCAAACGGTCCCGGCTAAGGTAAGGTTGCAGCCGTGGGGATAACTGTGCGTGAGACCGCAAAGAGATGCGATGTGTTACAGGCTGGATTCCTATGGCTTAGGATCGGGGTGCCGACATTGCCCAGCCTTTGGGATGACTAGGTAATGTGATGGCCAGAAACCCGCATTCACGACGCCGCTGAATATTGACTCCACCCAACTCTAAGCTAGGTCCATGGGCAAACTCTGTGTGGCGGTTCAGATAGAAAAATTCCGGAACAACAACACGGTGGGCTCTATTTGCAGATAAGCCTCACAGAATACTTGAAACTTACAAAGGTTACTGATGGAATTTGGTCCCAAGTCTTGAGGATGAAGGTGGAAGAAATGCAGGGTATCTCTAAAAAACTTTGAGCCGGGCGGCTTGAAGCCTCGCTCTAGGTGATCAGAAAACACGACTACCTCTCCTTCGGCTGGTTGGGGAATTGTTTCCCCGAAGGCAATCTGCCACCCCGTGATTTCCTTGCGATCTAGATTACCCTTTTTCACAAATTTATCAAGATAAGCATTGTTAACCTCTATTGGCAGCCAGTTGCATTTCGAGATGGTGCCCATAACTACAATAAGAAAGAGCAGGGCGGGTTGTCAGGAACTACGGAGTGGAAACTCGCCAGCTAAATGATCGAAGATGTATCTACAAGTATATTATAACTCGCCATGGCGAAAGGAGGCGGGTTACGGTTCTGAAAGGTTTCCTTAGGAATATTCTCGATTGAGGACAAACATGTTTTCAACATCAAGCAATAATTTATGGATCGATGGGTGATTCTGATGGAGAAAATGATGTTGGCCGAAGGATCAAACACTAAGAACACGAAAGAACGCTACTAAATATAGTGTGTAGATCTATGAGCAACAGAGGAGGAATGGTTGATCGCTGGGGAACATGACAAGAACTACCGCGACTATCATTACATATATGGATCTACAATACCGTATCTGAATGGGTTAACAGGCAAGGGGGATACGGTGTTCGTGGAGCTATGGCGCTGCCCTAAGAAGTGCGAAGGTTCGGGATCTACTCCTAATGGAAGAAGGGGACTTACCTAAACGAGGGAGAAGATGTTGGGCAAATATTGAGGAAGTCCCGCGACGGCGGCCGTGCCCTCGATTGGCTCTGGAAGCAGCTGGACCGCGACGACCTGCGACGGGGCTTCGGCGGCGATGAGGTGGTCGAGGTATGGGCTTGAAGAAGACGATGCTGCCGAAGGGAAGAAATGGGGGTAGGTGGCGGTGCCCTCCCACTCCCCTGCGGCTATTTAAAGGCCTAGGGCAATTCAGAAAATGGCAGGCGTGGGAATCGAGGCGACAGATTGAAAACCGAAGATGATGGCGCCTAAAATTTTGGGATGACATGATAAGGACGAAAAAGGATCCGTTGGAAAGTGATGTCACCAGAATTTAGGGAATAGTGGAGAAGGTGACGTCACCGACAAATGACTTGGCGACTCAAGCAAATTGAGGAAGCTGGAGGCTTGTCACTCATTGAAGGAAAGACGGAGATGATATGACTATATGAGTCACTGAAGATAGGAGTAAAGGTTTGTTGGCGTGAATAAATTCAAGTCAGACTGGGGCCTAATGTTGGGGATATTACTTGCGGTATGACCCGCCCTATTTGGCCAGGTCAGGAAAGCGGAGACTCATACATACATGGTCAATGTAAGCCTTGGCCCATGCCTGAGGCGTGTTGAGAGATCTTTGTCAGAAGGATGCGAGGGCCCATGAGTCGGATGGCGGTTCAGGATTGATGAAGAAGATAAGTCGCCAAGGAGTTTCCCTGGCTTGGCAAACACGGCGACTTAGAGATATGGAAGGCCACGATTTGTAACATGGACATGACTTGTAAACCCTAGGGCCTCGACCTGTATATAAAGGCGAGTATCTGGGGTAGTTAGATTAAGTTAGAAATCATCAAGAGCTAGGTCAGGCGAGTTACGCCTTCCTTGTAATCGAATCCACCATAAATATACAAAAAGCAGGACGTAGGCTTTTACCTCCTCAAGAGGGGCCGAACCTGGGTAAATCAGAGTCTCGCTTCCGCTCACCCTCTTTGAGTCGCCATCAAGGTGCGATGGCTCCTTCACTAAGTCCTTTCACGAGGACATCTGCCATAAAAAAACCACGACAACCTCCATGCACTACCGCTCCAGAAACCGCTCACTCCGACACAAAAAGTGTCGAGACCCACGGGCAGCGGTACTAGCCAGCGGAACTGGCGAGAGTACTTCTGCCCGAGAGCGGTACTACCGCTGCCAGAGTGGTACTACTTCTTGGATCATTCCACGTAGACCACATGCAACAGAGAAAAAGCATGAATACCAAAACTGTCATATTTTTCGCATACGAGCTCCGAATTGTCCAAACTCAAGCTTGGTTATCTTAAGAAGAGGCAATATAAGAATGCCAATGATATAGAGATGTGAAAACCTCTATGAGTGAAGAACCGGCAAAAACTTGAACAGCGAAAACATCATAGAAGATGCATATGGACTCCGTTTTTGATGAACTCGAGCTTGTCATAAAGATGACCATAAGCTCTAAAACTCACAAAGAGAAACACCAAACAAGAGGCAAGAAATATGATGCAAGGATGCAAATGGTTTGAGCTCTCAATGAACGATACGATCAAGCTACTCACTTGAGAGCCCCCCTTGATAGTACGACAATATATCCTATAACCTAGTATCCCAACTATCACCGTGAGACCGGTAAAATAGAAAACCTATCAAGGGAAAACATATACCTTGCACATAGTCCACTTGTGCTAGATGATGACGATCTTGACTTCCTCAAGATGGACCACTTTTCTTGATTGCGTTGGCTCGACGAAGACTGGTTGGTTGCTCCCCCATACTCACTATGGTTGAGCCACTCTTTGGCACATCTTCACAAGTCCATTGTCACCACAATGGACGACAACCTTCAAGCATGATATCTTCGTGATGCTCCACTTGAACTTGCACACCACAATATTGATGACGAACACCACTTGATGTCATCCTCCATGGGTTGTATGATATCTTCCTCTTAATGCAAACCCATGGAAAAACAACTAACCCCACACAGAACTCTCACGAAGACCATGGGTTAGTACACAAAGCGTAATGGACAATGCTTACCATACCATGGGATCACTTGATCCCTCCCGGTACATATTGTACACTTTGTAAGTTGATCAACTTGATTCACTCTTTGACTTAGTATTGATCAACCTTGTGTATTTACGACCAATCTTTGGATAAAACCTTGAATACCACCTTGGTCATCATATAAAATCCTTGAAACCAACACATGGACTTCAAGAAGTGCCTATGGGCAAATCCTTCGAATGTAACTCAAGGCAACAATTAGTCCATGGAGACTGTCATCAATTACCAAAACCACATATGGAGAAATATGCTCTAACACCGGCATCTTCCTCAAGCCAGACTCATGGGCTTCCGTCTGGATGGCATCCGACCTGAATAGTGTGACAAGGGAGGTTCTTGGGGACCACTTGGAGGCGTGCTTCGACACGCACCCTCACAAGCAAGAAGTACGGTACCAGGCGTCAAGGACACATGACTTCATCATCTAAGAGGTCAATAAGATGTGCGAGGCGTGAGCCATGCGCGACTAGCGGCATCCACGATATCCCATCGACTCGGCCGACGCCCCAAGGAGGGCGACAAGGAGCGCATGTGTGTCGATATCGTGGGCCTCAACACGGACAGCTCCCCCGACCGCCTTTAGCCATCACGTGTCGGCCTGAGCAGTGGCATTGCCACCAAATATGTCTGCATGCCCTTTTGCATGGAGAACGTCGACGCCACCTTCCAAAGGTTGGCGCCGCTCGCGATGGTGCCTCATGGGGCATCGGGTCCTCACGAGCCCTGAAGACCTCAGGGGCCAACCGCTCCTTGGGAGGTCAAATTCCCCCCCCCCCCACATGCTTCCCAAGCATCCCGGTGCTCCAACGGTAGCACGGTTACAAGGTGACTTTTTTGCTTGTTCAAGTTGGGGGGATAACCCTCAAGATGGCAAAGGTTCAACCCCGCAGCGTCCTTACTTTTTGGTTGTGTATCAAAACTTGTTATCTGATACTTGTGATCTGCGTTGGGTTTTCCGTGAAGAGGAACTGGTTATCGCATCACAATGTGGGTATTTACCTTAGTTATGAAACCAAGGTTTATCAAACCAATAGGAATATGAACCACAACCGTCTTCAGTGGTTGCACACAAAAGAACAAACAACTTGCACCCACCGCGAGCAAGAGGGTTGCAATCCCCTTGTACGTGTTATTTGCAAGTGAGGGAGGTGTGTAGATAATTGTAAATTGCAAAATAAAATAAAAACAAGTAAATGGCAGCAAGGTATTGAAGGTTTTGTGAATATATGGTGAATATACCCGGGGTCCATAGTCTTCCCTAATGGCATCTTTTATGAAAAATAGCATACGATGGGTAAATAAATTACTGTTGGGCAATTGACAGAAAAGCAGATAGTTATGCGATATTCGCGGCAATGGTCATGTGTATATAGGCATCACGTCCATAAACAAATAGGTCGATTCTTGTTTGCACCTATTACTATTACTCCACTCATTGACTGCTATCCAGCATGCATCTAGAGTACTAAGTAAAACATAGTAATGCATATAGAAAAATGACATGATGTAGACAAAGTAAACTCAAGAAATATGAATAAACCCCATCGTTTTATCCTTAGTAGAAGCAACACAAAGACACATCTTCTCCCCCTCAGTCACCGGGATATAGAAATTCGCCAGGTTGAACCTACTACAATGCACCTCTCTCACCGAAGAATATATCAGTCTAGTTGGCCAAACTATTTCAATAGATCTGAGAGAATTACGAAGCTATCATAATCATGCACATAAGAAACATATTAGTATTTATAGAAGACTCAAATATTTATCATGAATAATCTGAACATAAACCCACAATTCATCAGATCCCAACAAACGCATCGCAAAAAATGAATTACATCACGTGGATCCAAGCAAAGATGCGGTGATCATAGTATTGAAGATACGAGAGACAGATTGGCATCTAGGTACTAGATGTGGACCCGTAGGTCCGTGTTGAATGACCCACACATCATCATGAGGGCAACAGGCTTCATGAAGAAGCCCTCTGTGGTCGACTCCCCCTCCGGAAGGGTGCCGAAACGAAGCTCCAGATGGCCTCCCGTTGGAACAGAGACTTGCGGCGGCGTAAAAAGTGCTTCGGGACTGCCTTTGAGGTTTTTAGGTTAAATGAGAATTTATAAGCAAGAGAACGGAGTCGGGAGGGCCTCGAGTGGCCCACAAGCCAATAGGGGGCTAGCCCCCCTAGACTGCGTCGAGTTGGTGTAACATCCCAAATTTTGGAATGTTAATAAAATTATTAGATTGATTGTTTGTTTGTTTGAGTGATTGAAACTTGAGTGAAATTTGAAAATTTTCAAAAACTTTTGAATGAGAGGGAATAAAATGAGTTCCCCGTTTCCTGTGAGTTCAAATTCATCTTTTCAAAACCAGCGAGAGGAGATAGCATGACTTCTTCAACTACAAAGAATTTGAGCCAAGGTGGCACTTGAATTTCTTTTCGATTTTTCATTTGCATTTTGTTTTCTTCTTCACTCACGGAATGCCGGGAACAATACTTTGTCAAACAAGAGAAAAAGAGAGGAGAAACATGACCCTCCAAACCCGGGGATATTCTTTGAAATATTTGAGCCATGACACCCAAGATTTATTTGAGTAATTATTTGCAAAAAGAAATAAAGCATTTAGGGGATTTTCTGAAAAAACATTTTTTTCAAGTATTTTGGCCGTGGAAAAATGTCCTTCTTTTTGAATTTATTTTTCTGAAAATTTTAATATATTATACCCCTATATTCCAAGGATATTCTATTTCCTTTTAATCGTATTAAATCCTGTTTTAATAAAAAGGGAAAGAGATCTCTTATTTTAGGAATGTACTTGGGCCACGTTAGGAAACCAATCTGGCCCAATCCCACCTTCTTCTTCCTCCTCACGAGCTTCCTTTTGTGGCCATGGGAGAAGCTTCCCAGGAAGCTTCCCTCCCCCGATTCGTGGGCTACACTTCCTTCCCGAGCCTCCCACCACCCCTATAAGAACGTCCCTCCTCTCCTCGTTCCATTTTCCCCATCAGCTCGCCCTCTCCCTGCCCGTAGCCACGACGCCCCCACCATTGTTGTTCCTGCAAGGAGCCGAACAAAAGAACGCCCAGGAGCCCCTGACGCCCCCTTCCTCACTTCCGGGACCCCCTCCGCCGTTCCCCCTCCCTGCCGGCGACCTCCCCACATCACCGGAGCAGCTACCTCGCCGGAGTTCTTCCTCTCTGTCACCCATGGTGAGATTCACGAAATCCCGTATTGCAGTTTTTTCAGAAAATTGCAATCTTAGAAAATTCATATCTATTAGTCTATAACTCCGAATTAGGTGATTCTTTTTGCGTTGGATCAAAAAATTTATGTAGTTTCTGTGGATATATAATTTGTCTATGTTTGAAATTTTCAAATTTGAATTAGATCAGATTTAGTTTATACCTTGTTTTGCTTATTCCAGGAGTTTAAAAATAGCTTTTAATTTGATTCCTTTCGCTACTGATCACTAGTGATCTTATTTATCAGTGGTAAAAATTTCAGATTTGTTTGAGTATTTTATATTATGGTTTCTTGTGAAACAATTTCTGTTTCACCTCTTTTTAGGATTATGGCTATTACTTTTCTATAATTGCTTTTAAATTATTTTCTTTTATATTTCAGAAAGATTATTGTTTTGTTTATGTTAGTTAAACAGTAGTTTTGCAACAAGTTTTTATTTTATTTTTATTTGTTTTCATGAAATCAATTCTAGTTCCTTAGTAACTTGCAATTGGTTTCTCCACTGTTTCAAATCCCGTTTGGAAATACTTTCAAATAGTTTTGTGAAAAATACTTTATTTTATCTTAGTTAAATTTATATCTTAGTTCCCTGTTATTATTTTCCGTTGGACAAAAACTATTTAGTGTTTTATGTAGTAGAAGACTCCCTAGTCTTATTTGAAGTTTCCTTCGGATTCCTATTCGCTCCCTCTTTTGTTTTGATTGCTAGAATGATTGCTAGTATGAGTGCTTATGTGAATGATATGTTTGTTATATAGATTTCATCGGAGATTGACGAGTAGTCTATCAAGTTATTTCTCGATAAATTCTTCTTCGTCAACATCACCAGGCAAGTCACTTTGATCATACTATCACCTATGTTTTATGCATCGTAGTTCTACCATCCTATGCCCAATTGCATGCTGCTTAGGTACTTGGAAATTTTAGTATAGATTGTAGTATCATGTGGTAGGCACACAACAACCCCGATACTTGGCCCCGGGATGAAAAATTTCATATTGCTATGCTTGAGTAGACAAGATTTCGGTTGAGTGCATAACACGAGTGATGCAAGGTTGATTAAATAATCAAGACCGGTTAAGACAAGATTTTCAAGACCTCGGACGCAATGCAACTCTGGGTGGAGGACGGTTGATCGGCTCCCTGGAGAACCCAGTGGATGACCCGGGATGCTGGAGAGGCCATGACATCCTGCGGAAAGCTTCACCCAGGCTCAAAGAGACGGACGAATATTTTCAAGACCCAAGGCTTACCTGCACAGCCACAAGTCATTATGGGCTCTGGCTTGGTTGGACAACGCGGCGACTCTGGACAGGCGGTGCTAGCAGATGTAGAAGAACGGTAGGATTGGATGGGCACCGACAGGGATTCAGAGGGACCCGTTGAAAGACCATGTTTTGATCATCCGGTCTTCAAACACCCTGAAGTGCGAGGACATACACGAAGGCGATCAAATCTTGTGGGGAACGTGTGCAAAACTCTGCAGAGTACTCAAACCTAATCGATTAGCCGTGTCCACGGTCATGGACAATTTGAGCCAAAGGAACTGAAGTTATCTGGATTTCTCAACACCATTAAATATATTTGATGAAGGTAATTATTGACAACTCGGGTACGAGAATTGGTTGGCGGAACCATCTCGTTAACAACAAACAACGTAGTAACATTTTGCTTTTTAACCCTCTCTTGATGTAGGAGAAAACTTGTTTTTCGCTAAAAACTTATAGCCCCACCTGCCATATATGCATATAGTATAGATGATTACTTTTCACCCCTCTCTTATGTGACTTGCCGGCATATTCAATATGCTGACCTACACGGCTGCAACGTCTTATGTTGCAGATATTTTTCTTCGACGAGTAAGAGTACGATTTCAGGGTTACGGTCTACACTCAACTTTCCGTTGGTGTTTATTGGGACTCCACTCCCTTGACTGCTTCCGCTGAAATATTTAAGGTATATATCAGTTTTACGCTATTTACATGTGATTGCACTTTGATATATACATTGATGTACTGTGTGTGCCAGCATACTGATCCAGGGATGGCACAGATACACAGAGGCTTGACTCGTCTTGAGTCGGGTCGCTACAGTTGGCTTGTGGGAACCTCGTGTGGCCTCCAGCCTTCCTCCGATGCTTGTTGGTCTTCTTTTGGTCCAGGAAATATCTCCAAAAAGTTTGAGGTCAATTGTACTTCGTTTGGTATGGAGATTCTGAAAAGTAACAAACACGCAAAAAACAACAACTCACACTGGGCCAGTAGGTTAGTGCACAAAAGTAATATAAATTGGTAAATAAATACCCAAAAAGTATTCTAGAATTATAATATATCAGCATGGTACAATAAAAAATTATAGATACATTGGATACGTATCAAGCATCCCCAAGCTTAATTCTTGCTCGTCCTCGAGTAGGTAAATGATAAAAACAGAATTTCTCATGTGACATGTTACCCATGATGTAACCTCATGCATGTATGCTGATTGAGAAACAATGAATTAATAAACATTAACATAGCAATACTTATAGGTATAAGCACCAAAATCATTAATCTTTGAAAGTATATGATCCTCAAAGATTGTTTTACCCCATTAATCTTATTATATTAGCAAGGCATGGCTCCATCTTCACCACATTAATACAAATGTCAAGCACTACGGTGTCCAAGTTAGGCAATTGGATCATACTTTTTCAATATGCATCAACTTTTTATTCTTCACCAATACATGAGCGTGAACCATTGGACATAGTATATAGGTGGAAAAGAATATGGTGGTAGGTTTCAAAGGGGTAAAAAGTGGAGAAGATAGTCTCACATCAACTAGGTGTACCAACGGGCTATGGAGATACCCGTCGATAAATATTGATGCAAGGAGTAGGACTTGCCATGCAAATGATGCACTAGAGCTATAAGTGTATGAAAGCTCCACTGAAACTAAGTGGGGTGTGCATCCAACTTGCTTGATCATGAAGACCTCAGGCACTCGAGGAAGCCCGTTATCGGAATATACAATCCAAGTTTATCAAAAAGTGAACCCCACTAGCATATGACTGACATACCATGAGACTCTCTATATGAAGAACAAAGTGCCACTTTGAGGCACAAATGTGGTAAAGGATATTAGAAAAGTCCCTTATCTCTTTTTCTCTCATTCATTTTTTTCAATTTTTATTATGGTGGGCTCATTTGGCCTCTCCCATTTTCATTTCCTCATGGAACAATGCTCTAATAATGATGATCTTCACACTTGTATTTACTTACAACTCAATGTGAAAACTGATAGGACAATATGACTCTGTATGAATGCCTTTGGCAGTGTACGAGGATGTGAAAAGATCTAGCATGACAGGTATCCGAAATATCATGAACGGTCCACAAATACTACGTGAGCTCTATATGATCATGCAAAACATTATGAGTGTGAACGAACTAGTCATGTGAAGTGATAATGGAATTTGCATGGTCATATATCTAGGAATGGCTATGGAAATTCCTAGGTTGGTATGGTGGCTGTTTTGAGGAAGATATAAGAAGGTTTATGTGAAATAGAGCGTGCCATGTCACGGGGTTTGGATGCATCGGGGAAAGTTGCACCGATCCTCGAGGTGAGAATGGGCAATCCATGGTACCGAAGAGGCTAGAAAATATGATGAGGTGAGATTGTGTATGTCCATGGTGTCACATTGGACATAAAGAACTCATGTACTTATTGCAAAGTTATATTATTTTCATCACAAATCAAAGTACTAATCACATGTTCCAAGGGAGAGGGTTGGTAGGAATTAACCATTGTGCGACTCCGACTCAAAATAACACTAGAATCTCAACAAGGAATAGAAATGCTCACACATCATCACCATGCCCTTATAATTTTTTAGATGAACAAGAAGTTTAACATCTCTTAATATCGACATCTCTCTGAATTAATAATAATTCACTCATGCCTTAGTAGTGACAGTAAGGTTTACTCTGTTAAGAAATACTACCTTCATGTCCATCAGCCCATTATACCCAACCCTCTGCTCAGTTGGATTTGGAAGAGTTGCTGCACCACGAAGATCAAAATGTTTGCTTGGATGCTCATTATGGACAGGCTAAACACCCAATATATGCTTGAACGACGCCACTGGAAAGTTTCTGATTCAAACCTATGTGTTCTTTGTCATGCGAGGGTCAAAAAGGATAGGGATCACCTCTTTTTCAACTGCCTATTCAGCACCAGGGTTTGGAACTATCTTCAGATCACCTGGCAGGGTACTTCCATGTGAGACACTTCAGTCGCAGCCAGGAAAGATTTTCAGCATCCTTTCTTCTCTGAAGTAGTGTTCAGTGCTTGCTGGAACATTTGGATAGTCAGAAATGCAAGGATTTTCAACAATGAGAGTCCGAGGTTCAATAAATGGAAGTCTAGCTTCACTCATGATATCTCTCTTCTACCCTATAGGATTAAGGCTAGATTTAAGGAAGATCTCCTTAAGTGGATCTTCTTCCTACCTCCTTGAGGTTTGTATATCTACACCCACCCCTATTGTATATTCTAATCCTCTCATGTACATAAACTTTCTTTATGTTGGAATAAAAGAAAAGGTTGTGGGGTGATTCCCTACAGTAGCTGGTCAAAAAAACACTCCTGCCTTTTTCATATCATGACATCAATATCATTAATCCATAATTCTCTACATGTGCTACATGATGGTTTTAACTATCATTCATTGAACACCTCCTATTTTTATATACTTTTATGACCCATGCAATTTACTGTTAATATTTATTAACTATCAAACAAATATAAGTGAAGAGCGAGAGCATATAATTTCTATAAAATCTACACGCCACCGTGTTCAAAAATATATATGTGAAATACTAGAGCAATTTCTAAGCTCAAAAGATATAAGTGAATCACATAGAGTATTCTAACAATTTATGATGATCGCGTGTCTCTCTCAAATAGTTGTGTCCAGAAAACGATGATTGTGAAAAACTGAAAGTAAAAGTAAACAAAACAAATGACTCTCCAAACAAAACCCATATCATGTGAGGAATAAAAATGTAGCTCCAAGTGACATACCGATGGATTGAGACGAAAGAGGGGATGCCTTCTGCGCCTCCCCAAGCTTAGAAGCTTGAGTATTCCTAGAATATTACCTTGGGGTGCCTTGGGCATCCCCAATCTTAGGAATTTTCTGCTCCTCATTCCTTTGTCCCTCGGGATAATACCCAAAACTTAAAAAGTTTAATCACATAAAACTCAACAATACTTCATGATATCCATTAATATAAGAAACATATCAAATACTTTAGGTACTTTATAAGTTGATTCTTATTTTATTTTAGCATAAGGTACCATATTCTAACTTCTCCATGGCTTATACCCCCGATACAATCCATAGCATAATCAAAACAAGCAAACTATGTAAGCAAAAGCATAATCTCCCTAAAATAGAACAGTCTGTAAATATACATTTAATTGCCATACTTGTGTAAATAAAAAAAACTCTAAAAAATTAGGACGACTGGAGGAAATTTTTTATTAGTTCTGTGTAAAAAATCAGCTTAAAAGGACTTTCAAGTAAAATTAGAGATATTCTGCACCGGACGTCAAAGTTTCTATTTTTGCACCCTATCAATTCTACTCACCATACAAATCATCCCAAGGATTTTACTAGGCATAAACACTAATTAGAACATAAAAACACAATCATTACAGTAGAAACAATCATGTTATCCAAAAGTAACAGAAAGCAATGGGTTGTCTCCCAGCAAGCTCTTTCTTTATAGCCATTAAGATAGGCTTGTGAAGATAATGGTGCTTACATGAAAGATAATAATTGAAACATAAAGAGAGCATTATGTAGCATGTGAAAAGCACATTTAAGTCTAACATAATTCCTATTCATAGGGATTTTGTAATTAAACAAATTATCAAGGCAAGAGGAATCTAGCATATGCATGTAGGAAGAATCAAGCATTAATAATTTTAACACAATGAGAGGTAAGTGAGCATCATGAAAATTCCTATAACCATATTTTGCTCTCTCATAATAATTACATGTAGGATCATATTCAAATTAAACAGTATATATCTCATATAAAATATTCTCTCTGTGATACACATGCACAAAAGTTTCACAATCTTCCAAGGTAGTGGGATCACCATTAACTAAAGTCATGACCTCACCAAACCCATCTTTATGAATAGAATCATAAGATTGAACACTCTCCAAATATGTGGGTTTCTTATTTATAGTTGACACTGTTCCAAATCCACTTTTGATATTATTGAAAGTATTATTATCCATAACATAGTCATCATGAGGCTCAAATAAGTTTTCAAGATAAGAAGAAATATCATCACCCCAATCATGATCATTGTAATAAGTTGTGGTCATAACAAAATTATCATCCCCAAGCTTGTAGATTTGCATACCACTAGAACAATTGACATCAGTAGAATTTATAGTAACATCATTGCAATCATGATTTTTGGGTGTAATAGCAATAATTACATTTTCAACACAAGGAACTATAGAAAGTTCATCTCCATAAGCATCATCAATATTGGCATTGTGTCCATCAGAATGGCAAGCATCACACTCATCAAGAGGGGATATTTCAATCGAATCAATGGAATCATAATTTTATTCCAATGCAATGGACATCCTCTCAATAAATCATTTAACATATGCATTAGAAGCATAGTTTTCATAGCAATATTTAAGTATGGCGAAATTTCTAGATTTGTATAAACTAATATCATGCTTTTCAATCAAAGAAGCAATTTCATATGAACCCTTAAAAGCAACAAATTCTTCAATTTTCTCAATATAATAGTAACTATAAACACCCTTGGCACAGGAAGATAGGATTTCATTATCATTAAACTCACATAGGTAGGGGAGGTGTTTTTTAGGGTTCTCAGAGCAACAAGTAAAGTCATAAATTCCATGCAGATTCCAAGCATAACACATCAAACACTTTATTTGATGGCATAAACGTCTCCCTTTTGAGACTACCGGTGACACACAAAATGAGCATGTTCAACTAATGATTTTCCCTCAACTAAGTTAGTTGGTATTTCGGCACGAGCACAAACGGATCAAAGATGATCCAAGTAAAAAGCTTTGTGTGTATCCATAAGTCTTGATTTTCTGTTTGTGTGTGATAACATGATTGTTGCAAGCAAACAAGTAAACTAGCAAAGGTAAATATTTTTGTATTTTTGTTTTCTATGGATAATAAAAATATAACAGCAAATAAAAAGAAGAACAAGTGAATGATACTTTGTGTGAAGTTACTTGATAGTTGGTAATGATAGTCCCCGGCAACGGCGCCAGAAATCTTTTGTGATACTTGTGATCTGTGTTGTGTTTTCTGTGAAGAGGAATGGGTTATCACAACACAATGTGGGTAAGTATTTACCTCAGTTATGAAACCAAGTTTTATCGAACCAATAGGAATACCAACAAAAGAACAAACAACTTGCAAGCAACACGGGCAAGAGGGTTCTCAATCCCCTTGGTCTCGTTATTTTTAAAGTGCAAAATAAAATGAAAATAAGTAAATCGCAGCAAGGTATTGAAGGTTTTCTAAATATATGGTGAATAGACCTGGGGGCATAGTTTTCCCTAGTGGCATCTCTCATGAAAACAACATACCGTGGGTATATAAATTACTTTTGGGCAATTGGTAGAAAAGCGGATAGTCATGCGATATTCACGACAATGATCATGTGTATATAGGCATCACGTCCATAAACAAATAGACCGACTCCTGCCTTGTGACATCCCCGGATTGGTGCTACAGTAACCCCTGTAGTCAAGCGACAGTAATCCCACGCCAGTGAAGCCACGTCTTCATAAATTCTATCGTGGATCTCGTGTTAGTCGAAAACCAAGTCGAGTTCGAAATTTAAAAATAAAGTCGAACGAGAAACGTTTTGTGATGTTAAGTAAAAATGTCAAGAGAGTTATTGAAATTCCCTAATAAGTTATAAAAATGAATCGGACATTTTTAATGGTATTAAAAGTCCTATATAGTTAGAACAGAAAGATATATATAAGAAAAAGATAATAATAGAATGTCAGAAAGTAAAAGAAAGAAAAACAAATGATAAAAATCCAAAAAAACAAAACAACCGAGCTCCTGGACGACTGGGCCAAAGTGGCCCAGCCGGCAACTCCCACCCGAACCCTAGCGCACCCCCTGCTCCTCCCGTTCCCATCTGCCATCGCCAGGGGAGCGCCGCACGCTTGATCCCCCTGGATCCCATCGATCCACCGAGGGGCTCCCTCCCCACGAGCCCCCTCCCCCGCACCCCTCCCACCTACCACGCAACCGAGGACCCCCCCTCCTCTCGGTCCTCTCCCCCCCACCGACACTTCCTTTTCCCCCTGCACTGAACCCCTCCTCTCTCTCTCTCGGCAAAAACAAACACGCATCGTTCCTCTCCCTCTCCCGTGACCCCGAGATCCCCCCGTCGGCCCCAGCCCTCCTCGGCCACTCCCTCCCCCAGGGCAACTCCCCCCACGGCAGCCCCTCCCTCGGTCTCCCACCGGGACCGAGCCCCTTCCCCGCGAGAGACGAGAGAGAGAGCGCCTATGTCCCGCTCCAGATCCGCCGGGAGCCCCGTCGGTCGGCCCCAGGAGCCACGCCGACCGGCCCTCCCCTGCAAGCCTCGTCGGCCTCCCTCCCCTGCACCGCCCCACCGCGGCCCCGGGAGCCCCTCCGGCGGCGCTTCATCCCCGGGGGGCCCTCCTCACCGGGGCCCCTCTCGGCGGCTCTCCTCGCCAGCGACCGTCCTCACCGGCACCGACACCACCGTCAATGCATCGTCTTCCTCCTCGCCGTCACCTCCGCCTCACGAGAACTCCCGCTTCACCGGGCCCTCTCCTCAACGTCGGTGAGCCCCTCCTCGGGCTCCTCCCACCATCTTGTTCTCCTCGCCGTCCCGGTTCCATTCCGGCAAACGGGGCTTCGATCCGTCGACGGTAGAGACCGGTAGGAAGGATTGAAGATTTTGTTCTTCTATTTTGAGTTAGCAGAGAGAACTTTGTGTTGTCTCTTGTGTTAACACACACAGTTGTGAGAGAGATGAGAGTAGAAAGAAATAAAAACAAGTGTTGTATTCCGTATGTATGTATGTATGTATTTGATGCCCGTATTTATGTATGTATTTGTGTATATAGGTATGTGGAGGAATACGATATTTGTATGGTTATGAATGTGTGAATAAAAATATGTTTTTGGCCTAAAGCCGCTTACCAGTGGGGCCAACGCACCCCGCTGTCTATGACAGGGGGGCCCACAACCTCTTTTAAAGAAAATTGAAAATTAAAATATAAAAATAAAAATAATGTTTTTATTAAATAAATAAATAGATATATTAGTTAATTAATTAATTAGAATAATTAGTATATGACACGTGGGTCCCCCACTAAATTAATCTGATTAATTAATATTTAATCTTAATTAAAACTTGTGCCCATGACGTTCGGGACCCGCTGGTTTGTTGACCAGTCAACTGTGATGTCAACACTAACATCATGTTGATGTCATAATAGCTTTTTATTAAATTATTTAAATCTGTTTTTAATTCCTAATTGTTGAATAAAACTTTAAAATTTAATATTAAATAATCCGTAGGTCAGATCAAAATATTTTCAACATGAAAGTTGATCAGCAGAACGAGACGAACCCGGATACACGGTCCATTCGTCTGTCACGCGTTCCTAGCATAGCAAACATGGAACATTTCCATCGTTTCCAGTATAACCGATAGTAGCCCGAGACCCGGAAAATATCGTCAGATATTCTTCCGACCCGTCTATGATGGATGTTGCTGCGTTAGCTCATGTCTAGCCTGCATCTTGCCATGTCATGCTTTGTGTTGCACCGTTGCTATTATTTATTGTTTCTTCCCCCTCTTCTTACCGGTAGACCCCGAGACTGACGTTGTTGTCGTGTGCATCTACGACCCTGCCGATCAGTCCTTTGCCGCAGAGCAGCAAGGCAAGCAAACCCCCCTTGATCATTCCTATATCACCTATGTCTTTCTTCCTACTGCTTGCATTAGTATTTTGCTACTGTTGTAGTTAGCTCCTATATCTGATGCATAGCCTATTTTTGATGAACTGCTACTTTCAGTCCTGTATCTTTAATCTGCTTAGTATAGGTGGAGCAGTCATCCCCTCTGACCCCGTAGTGCAGTTGCCTCGCTTGTTGTCAAATCTCGATCTCTGATCGACGAGCCAGACCCGACACAGCACATACACCCCCTTCGTTGTGCGATGCTACAAAGATACTATCGGGTACCGAGGGTGACACCTCGCTAAGTACTCCTGATGATATCTCTGTAGTATAGCTAGTCGGTCGTGGTTATCGAGGGTGATTCCTCTTTCACCATTCCCGATGTCGCCTCTGTCGTACAACCCCTCAAGTGTGGGACCCCCGAGGGTGATTCCTCTAAGACTACCTTGACGGGTACATCATTCGGAATCCAACGAGGGTGATACCTCGGATTCCCCCCCCCCCCGATGTTACAACCACATAGTTACTCGACCTTGTTACTGGGATCATTGGTGATTAGTTGTAAGACGGGTGGATTCCCGTGAGACTGTGTTGCTGGCCTAATTAAAATGTTAATGGATTTGGGTATTTGATCTAGGTTGGTCGGAGACCTTTTCGCACTAACCGGCTACGCGGGAAGAATTATGGGTACTCGGCGTCGCGGTATCAGTCGAAGCTTTTCAGATGTCAGCAATCGTAGTGGCGCGCGCCCGAGTGGTCCTGAGATGCATTGCACTTGTGATTAAGGGATGCTAGGACCGACGTCGGCCGCCCTCGCATCGTGCAGGAGCACGGAGGGGAACTGGGCCCATGAAGCCATTGTGCTTAGGATTTAGACCGGCGGGCTGACCTCTATGATTAGTCTTAGGTGGGGCTGCGACGTGTCGATATTCCGAGGCCGGGCAGGACCCAGAAAAGTATGTCCGGCCAGAGTGTTATCGAGCGTGACGGGACATGTGGTGCACCCCTGCAGGGATGAAAATTAACTATTTGGATAGCCGTGTCCACGGTTATAGGACGACTTGGAGCTGTGCCCCGATCTTATACAACTATGATTGTTACTTAACTGGAATTAGTTTGCCTCAGGATTGCTTCCTCACAGGGAGTCGAGGGAGGATCTTTAGGCGTGACCTCACTTTATTTTTGCTGCAACAATATAACTATTAATGTGTTACCCCTGTTCTACTCTCGTCTATTGCTGCAAGACCCTGAAGATGCTAGTCTTCGATAGGACTAGGCCTTCTCTCTCTATTCTCGCATTGCTGCAGTCAGTCCACATATAACCCCCCCTTCTTTGATACTGATGCATAATTAGAATAGTTCTGATGTAAGACTTGCGAGTACTTTGGATGAGTACTCACCGCTGCTTTGCTCCCCCTTGTCCCCTTGATCCGTTTGCTGCGACCAGATGGTGGAGCCCAGGAGATGGAGGTCCCCGCCGCCGACGACTGGTACTCCGACGGTGCCTACTACTACGTGGAGGCCGCTGATGATCAGGAGTAGTTAGGAGGTTCCCAGGCAGGAGGCCTCGCCTCGTTCGATCGTTGTATCTTTTGTGCTAGACTTCTCTAAGGCACCCCATGTTTTATGTCTGTACTCAGATATTTGTTGCTTTCGCTGACTCGTGTGTTTGTCGAGCTTCCGTATTCTAGCCCTCGAGGCCCCTTGCTTGTAATATGAAGCTGATGTTATTTTTATTTGTGTCTAGAGTTGTGTTGTGATATCTTCCCGTGAGTCCTTGGGTTTGATCGTACGCATTTGCGTGTATGTTTAGCGTACGATTAAATCGAGGGCGTCACATGCCTGCACCTATTACTGTTACTCAACTCATCAACTGCTATCCAGCATGCATCTAGAGTATTAAGTAAAATAGAGTAACGCATGGAGAACGATGACATTATGTAGACAAAGTAAACTCAAGCAATATGAATAAACCCCATCTTGTTATCCTTAGTAGCAGCAACACAAAGACACATCTTGTCCCCTTCTGTAACTGGGATACATAAACTCGCCAAGTTGAACCTACTACAACGCACCCCTCTCACCGAAAAAATATCAATCTAGTTGGCCAAATTATTTCAATAGATCGGAGAGAACTACGAAGCTATCATAATCATGCACATAAGCAACATATTAGTATTTAGAGAAGACTCAAATATTTATCATGAATAATCTGAACATAAACCCACAATTCATCGGATCCCAACAAACGCATTGCAAAAAATGAATTACATCATGTGGATCCAAGTGAAGATGCGGTTATCATTGTATTAAAGATCAAGAAAGAGAGATTGGCATCTAGGTACTTGCTATGGACCAGTAGGTCCGTGGAGAACGACTCACACATCATTATGAGGGCAGCAGGGTTGATGAAGAAGCCCTTTGTGATCGACCCCCCTCCGGAGGGTGCCGAAACGAAGCTCCAGATGGCCTCCCGTTGGAACAGAGACTTGCGGCGGCGTAAAAGGTGTTTCGGTACTGCCTTTGAGGTTTTTAGGTTAATTGAGAATTTATAAGCAAGAGAACGGAGTCGGGAGGGCCTCGAGGGGCCCACAAGCCAACAGGGGACGAGCCCCCCTAGGCCATGTTGGGTTGGCTTGTGGGACCCTCGTGTGCCTCCCAGCCTTCCTCCGATGCTTGTTGGTCTTCTTTTGGTCGAGAAGATATCTCCAAAAAGTTTGAGGTCAATTGAACTTCGTTTGGTATGGAAAACCTGAAAAGTGAAAAACATGCAGAAAACAACAACTCACACTGGGTCAATAGGTTACTGCACAAAAATAATATAAATTGGTAAATAAACACCCAAAAAGTATTCTAGAATGATAATATGTCAGCATGGAACAATAAAAAAGTATAGATACATTGGAGACGTATAAAGCATCCCCAAGCTTAATTCATGCTCGTCCTCGAGTAGGTAAATGATAAAAACAAAATAGTGGTTAATAAGAGTTATGTTATAACACCTACACCTCTTGAACAAATAAATGTTGAGCCTAATGTAGCTATAGTTAAAGATCTCCTAGTTGATAATATTGATGGGCATGGTATTTACGTGTGTGATGAAGCTACTAAAATTGCAAAACCCATTAGAAACAAACGAGATGAACTAGATAAAAATAAACCGGTGGTAGGCACACCTGTCATCTCAGTTAAAATTGGAGATCATTTTATCATCGCGTGTGTGATATTGGTGCTAGTATTAGTGCTATACCTTTTACATTATATCAAGAAATTATGCATGATATAGCACCCTCTATATTGAAGATACCGACGTCACTATTAAGCTTGCAAACCGTTATACTATTTCGCCACTTGGGATTGTTAGATATGTTGATGTCTTGTGCGGAAAAGTCAAGTACCCCACTGATTTCTTAGTACTTGGTTCGGAACAACATAACTTTTGTCCCATGATATTGGGTAGAGCATTCTTGAATATGGTTGATGCTGCAATTAATTGTGCTACTGAGAAGGTCAAAGTGAGATTTGGTGTTATTTCTCATGATTTGAACTTCTCTAAGTTTATAAAACAACCACTTGAAAAAGAATTGCCTAGTAAGGATAAAATAATTAATCTTGCGTGTGTTGATGTACCTCCTACTGATCCACTAGAACAATATTTGCTAGACCATGAGAATGACATGCATTTGAATGAAAGGAATGAAATAGATAAGTTACTCCTTGATCAGCAACCCATCCTTAAGCACAATTTACCAGCTGAAATTTTAGGTGATCCTCCTCCATCCAAGGGAGATCATGTATTTGAGCTTAAGGCTTTGCGTGATACTTTGAAATATGCTTATCTTGATGACAAGAATATATATCATATTATTATTAGTGCTAACCTTTCAGAACATGAAGAAAAGAGATTACTCAAAACTCTAAAGAAGTACAGGGCTCCTATTGCATATACTATTGATGATCTTAAAGGTATAAACCCCACTCTTTGTCAGGACAAGATTACTATGGAACCTTACGTTAAACCAGTTGTTGATCATTAACCCTGTCTCAACCCTAAGATGAAAGAGGTGGTAAAAACAGAAATACTAAAATTTCTCGAGGCACGTATAATCTATCCTATTGTCGATAGTAGGTGGGTAAGTCATGTTCATTGTGTTCCTAAAAAAGGTGCCATAAGTGTTGTTCCTAATGATTAAAATGAACTTATTCCACAAAGGATAGTAACTGGTTATAGGATGGTAATTGATATCAAGAAATTTAATAAGGCTACTAGAAAAGATCATCGCCCCTTGCCTTTTATTGATCAAATGTTAGAAAGATTATCTAAGCATACACACTTTTGCTTTCTTTATGGATACTCTGGATTCTCTCAAATACTAGTGTCAAAAGAGGACCAAGAGAAAACTACATTTACTTGCCCCTTTGGAACTTATGCTTATAGGTGTATGCCTTTTGGTCCATGCAATGCACGTGCTAACTTTCAAAGATGTATGATTGCTATATTCTCTGACTTATGTGAAAATACTTTTGATGTTTTCATGTATGATTTTTCCGTTTACGGGACTTCCTTTGATGATTCCTTGAGCAACCTTGATCGAGTTTTGCATAGATGTGAAGAAACTAATGTCGTCTTGAATTGGGAGAAGTGCCACTTTATGGTAAGTGAAGGTATAGTGCTTGGGCATAAAATTTCTGGACGCGGTATTGAGGTGGATAAGGACAAAGCTGATGCAATAGAGAAAATGCCTTGCCCAAGAGATATCAAAGGTATAAGAAGTTTCCTTGTTCATGCTGGTTTCTATAAGCGTTTCATTAAAGATTTCTAGGCCACTAACTGATCTTCTCCAAAAAGATCTTCCTTTTATTTTTGATGATGATTGTGTAGAAGCCTTCGAAATACTTAAGAAAGCTTTAATTTCAGCACATATTTTCAGACCACTTAATTGGAACCTACCCTTTGAAATTATGTGTGATGCTAGTGATTCTGATGTTGGTGTTATTCGAGGGCTAAGAGTAGACAAGAAATTGAATGTTATTCATTATGCTAGTAAGACCCTAGACACTGCTCAAAGGAATTATGCTACTACTGAAAACAAATTTTTAGCAATTGTATTTTCATTTGATAAGTTTAGGCCTTACATTGTTGATTCTAAAGTAACTATTCACACTAATCATGTTGTTATTCAATACCTTATGGAAAAGAAAGATGATAAACCTAGACTTATTAGGTGTGTACACTTACTTCAAGAGTTTGATTTGCATATCCTTGATAGAAAGGGGGCTGACAACCGTGTAGCAGATAACTTGTCTATGATGGAAAATGTCCTTGATGACCCATTGCCTATTGACAATAATTTTCTTGATGAGCAACTTGATGTTATAAAAACTTCATGTAGTACTCCTTGGTATGCGGATTATGCCAATTACATTGTTACTAAATATATTCTGCCTAGCTTCAC
The DNA here is from genome assembly GCF_904849725.1 of Hordeum vulgare subsp. vulgare. Lineage (NCBI taxonomy): Eukaryota > Viridiplantae > Streptophyta > Magnoliopsida > Poales > Poaceae > Hordeum > Hordeum vulgare. Next base: position 342,619,912 of record NC_058520.1, on the reverse strand, counting down.
CTATCAACAAAAGAAAAAAAATCTTATTTGATTTACGACATTACTTCTGGGATGACCCATATCTTTACAAAGAAGGAGTAGATGGTGTTACTAGACAATGTGTACCCGAGCGTGAGCAGGAACAAATTCTAAGGAAGTGCCATTCCGAGGCTTATGGGGGACACCATGCCAGTGACCGAACTGCACACAAGGGTATTACAATGCATTTTCTATTGGCATACTCTTTTTAAAGATGTTCATAAGTACGTCCTTTCTTGTGATGAATGCCAAAGAGTTGGTATTATTGATAAACGTCAGGAAATGTCTATGAACTATTCACTTGCTATTGACCCATTTGATGTGTCCCGTTTTGACTTTATGGGACCTTTTCCTTCCTCTAATGGATATACTCATATTTTAGTTGTTGTTGATTACGTTACTAAGTGGGTAGAAGCTATTCCAACTAGTACTGTTGATCATAACACTTCTATTAAAATTCTTAAAGATATTATCTTTCCGAGGTTTGGTTTCCCTAAATACATAATGACTGATGGTGGTTTGCATTTTATTCATCGTGCTTTCCATAAAATGCTAGCTAAATATGATGATAACCATAGAAGTGCATCACCTTATGATCCTCAATCTAGTGGTCAAGTTGAATTAACCAATCGAGAAATAAAATTAATTTTGCACAAGACCGTCAATAGGTCCACAAAGAATTTTTCTAAGAAACTTGATGATGCTTTGTGGGCTTATAGGACTGCTTCTAAGAATCCCATGGGGATGTCCCCATATAAAATGGTCTATGGAAAAGCTTGCCATTTACCTCTTGAGTTAGAACATAAGGCGTATTGGGCAATTAAAGAACTTAATTACGATTTTAAACTTCTCGGTGAGAAGATTCTATTTAATATTTGCTCACTGGATGAATGGAGGACACAAGCTTATGAAAATGCTAAGTAAATTAAAGAAATGGTTAAAATATGGCATGGCAGGACAATTCAAAAATGAGAATTCCATGTAAGAGACCTAGTGCTTTTATACAATTCTCGTTGTAGATTTTTTGTAGGGAAACTCCTCTCCAAATGGGAAGGACCTTATGTTGTCGAGGAGGTTTATCGCTCTAGTGCTATAAAAATCAATAACTTCAAAGGTAAAAACATGAGAGTGGTGAATGGGCAAAGAATCAAGAATTATAATTCAGGTACACCCATTAATGAGGAAACTAATGTCATCCAAGTCATAACACCGGATTAGCACATAAAGGAAGTCTTCCGAATCACTCCATCAAAAAGGGGTAGGTTCGTGGTATGGTAAGTAAACCGACTCCAAAAATTATATTTTTTTGCTAGTTTTGGTATTTTATAAAAAATACAAAAATAAAACGGAGTCGAGGGGACCCACGAGGGTGGCACAAGCGAACACGGCGCGCCCCCCTGGTCGCGCCCTGATGGCTTGTGGGGCCCTCGTGAGCCTCTTGAACTCTGAATTCTTTGTGAGCATGTATTCTTATATGGAAAAATCATTATATATACTCCCGTGTGTTTTGATCACCGTATCACGAGTTTCCCCTCTATTCTTGTTTCGAGCTATTTTTCTGGCAGGCGTGAGAACATGCCGTCTCAAGATTTAGATGGAGAGACCTATGTGTGCCACTATATTTCAGACCCAAAGATCTATGGGGATATCTATCCCTACCTTTGGTCCATAGATGAGGAGGAGGACAATGATTTCGAGGAAACAAAGGAAGCCAGCTCAGATGAAGATGAAGTTCCACTACCTCAGCCCAAAGATATGCATGTGGAATTCAAGAAGCCCAGTTTCCTAAACATGATAAGGAAATATAAGGATCAATTTATCCCATAATTTTTCTACAAGAAATCAATATGGAATTATGGAAAAGATATTTAAGCTTGAGCAAGAGAACGATGACTTGAGGGAGGAGAATGTTATCCTCTGACGTAAGCTGGAGAAAAAGAATGATACTACATCACCACCACCATCACCGGAGGAGGGGCTTGAGTACATGGGTGTGGGCACCACCCTTGGCTTGTTCCAAGCTTGGGGGAGGTTCCCTAGTATCGTATCACTATCACTTCCATCATTACTATCTATCTTAGTTCGATCCTTAGTAGTTTCGTGATTTAGAGAAATAAATTTCAGATTTGCTTTGCTTAGAAATTTTTGCTTTGAGCTCCACCTATCCTTGTAATCGAGTATGCGAGTTATATAATAAAGATTAGTTGAGTTTTTGTGGTTCACCTATGGATACCCATCATCATAGCATGGCAATAAAAAGGAAGATAAAGATCATATGCTCATCTCATGAGAAATAATGACTTCACACCAAAAGGGTATAAGTGATAAAAATTGTTGATAGTAAACAAACATATTGTTAGTCATTGTTGAAATCTAAGCAAGATTATGATAGAGGAGACAATACTCACATATAAATACATTATCCTGGACATCTTTTATGATTGTGAGCCTTCATCAAATATTATATAAGGGTCAAGTGTTGATATTGGACATGGAAGTAACGTAATGATCATGGTAGTTTATATTCACATAGAAGTTATATGGTCTTGGATACTTCAACATGTGATGCTTGCTTTAGATCCTTTGCTAGCCCAAAAATTCTGCACTAAGTAGAGATACTACGTGGGCATCCATAACCCTGAAACCAAGTTTTTTGCCAGGAGAGTCCACAATACCTACCTATGGATTGAGTAAGCTCCTTCAAGTAAGTTTTCATCGGTGCATCAAGCAATAAAAATTGCTCCTAACCATGTATGATCTTTTATTGCAAGGTAAAATAAGCATTGTACGATCTTGTGATGGCAAAGAAATAAAGCAATAGAGTGCAAAATAAAGTTTGATCTCGTAAGGGGAAATATAAAGTGACGTTCCTTTCCATTAAGGTTTCACACATCCAAAAATTAAAAGCACATGACAACCTGTACTTCCCTCTGTGAAGGGCCTGTCTTTTACTTTCAGGAGTTTAATTGTGTTTCTGAGTCAATGAAGTTTATCCCTCTTCCAACCTATTAATCCTATAACAGCAAGCACCATGTGTTGAGGAAAGATTCAGACTTCTATATCCAAGTGGATGTAGATGATCATGATTCATTATTGTTGACATTATCCTAGAGGTAAAAAATTGGGTGGCAAGCCATTTAAGCCCCTATCTTCCTATGTGTCCTATGGAAACATTAGCTCCAAAAATATGCCTTGAGAGTGAGCAATCATGGAAGCTTAAATGATAGTTGAGTATGTGAACTTGTGAACAAGAAAACTCTTACATAGACTCTCCTCGGAATTATGAGGGATTATGATTTCCCCAATAACTGAGAATATGGTTTGTTGGCTATCAGTAAAGTTTATGCTTATACTCCAATCGTTGTGAATGGATTGTCGCTTTTTTATGAGAAGTTATATGATAAAATACTTGCTTATATGCTAATATTCATGATAATCTCATGATCGTACTCTGTTTTTATCGACACCTCTCTCTCATATCATGTGGTCACTATTTTCGAGCTCGGCTTCCGCTTGAGGACAAGCGAGGTCTAAGCTTGGGGGCAGAATGATACGCTCAATTTGCATCATGAATTACTATTGATATTTGTGTTGATCATGTGCACTATCCATTAGTATCATACAATTCTTATGCCTTTTCTCTCTAAATATGCAAGGTACATCACAGAGAGGGAAATATGTGGAAACTGGAATTCTTGATTAGGAAACCGAGAAAAAGGCAGAAAAATTAACTTGCTCCAAATGAGCTGAAACTTTACGGAGATTTTTTCTGGGCTGGCCTAGCGAGCCAGCTGGGCCGAGGGCCCCAAGGGGGGGGGCTTAATTTTCTTTCCTTTAATATTTTTTCTATTATTATTTAGGTTTTATTTATTCTAGTAAATAAAGGACTTCCTAAAAATATGGCACGTGCCCAAATATTAAAGTTATAATATTTGAGAGTGCCACGAGAAAGTTGGAGCCATTTTGAAATTATTTGAATACTCCATGATTTAAAGGGAGTTTTAATAATTGATTTGGTCTCAGTTTTAATCATCCTATGTATTTATACACTTCATGATATGTTGGTTACTCCACCATAATTAACTATGAAATATTTGCAACATTAGGAATATTTTTTTTATGTTTGAAGAAATAATAATTTGACTTTATTTTGATCTAAAATTTGGCTTTGATCTTATTAAGTGACAATCTAACTTGGTTAAACTTGATGACCCCGCATCGTTAGTGTGTGGTTACTGTTGCTTAACTATCGGGGCGTCACAACTCTCCGCCACTAAAAGAAATTCTCGTCCCAAGAATTAAGAGGTAAAAGTAAGGGGGAAGGTTTGGTTACAAAGTTATAACGAATCTTCTCGATCTTGTTTGTTCTCTTCAAAGAAATTTATCCTTTTCATTGAAGACTTCAATTATCTGACTTAGTTGATGAATTCGTCATCCTTTCTTAGAGATCTTCATCAGCCTAGGAATGTGGTGATAGGGAAAACTTTGGAAGAGCGTAGCTACAAAAAATTGGGCATCTCACGGCGAACTCACGAAAGAGGACAAAAATTATTCCTTAAGTTGTAACTCACGGAATTCATTGAGAGTAATATGCGATGGTACAAAGGTTTCAAATGGTTAGGAAATTGTTTGATGCCTAAACAGATATGAAAGGGGGTTTAGAGCAAAGAATATAAATATTGCATCTGATACAATAATAAATCGTCACATTGGACGATGGCTTGGGAATTTCACCCGAAGCCCGGTGCAAAAGACACTTTGGAGTCAAGGATGTCCAGGAGAGTCAGGTTTCGATCATGTGGAACTTTGGGTTATGAGTCCACCAAGTGGGTTAAGAGTAGGCAGAGCGGTGACATCTTGTATGGTCTTGTTAGCAAGACATGTCAGAGGATAGCCTGTCAGTTACATTGGAACAACGTCGGTACCAAGGGCGGAGGACGAATAGTATCATTTTCTTGCTCGTTGAAATGAGGCGGACCAATAGGTAGAGTTCTTGTCCACCGATGGTTACCGGAATATTATCCACAATAGTAACAGGGTCTTACTAACCGAGTTGTACGCTGAGGTTTTTACCTAAGCACGGGATTACCACTACTCAGATAGGTTATACTACAAGAAAGGTCAAACAGACCAATGGAAAGGAAAATGTGTTTACACACAATTATTAGGATATACCATTCCCGAGGAAAATAGAGTATGGTATAAAAGACATGTCATCAAGTACATAAGCACGTTGATAAAAAGGGCAAGGAGAATCATGGTGTTTACCCATACCATACGGTTTGGATAATTGAACAGGAACAATTTAGCATTGCGCTTCCAATGTTCCTGTTGAAATTTGAAGTACCACATCCGTGTTGCAAGGTAGCATCGACATGGTCATCATATAAAGGTCGGACTTTGGGGTACACAAGGGATCCATCAGGAACAACTCATAAAATAAGTCTTACAATTTCCTCATGGAAGAATTGCAAAACTTACCGAACAAGATACTATAACAACAGGCCCTTCGGCCCGGTGTGCTAGACAAAACATCACCGTACCGGGTTACGTAAAGACCAAAGTTATAATTATTGGGAAATGTTCCAACCATCATATGTGCCCAAGATTCGGATCTGATTGGTGTATGGTTAACCCAGGCTCAAGATACTTGAGAAGAAAAGGGAGCCAACAAAACTGATGATATGATGATGCAAGATTCTCGAGATATGAACTACGGAAGCAAGTCTTGAATCATGAGTTGAATTGTAAGACACATGAACACAATGTCAAGACATTCGTGCCCACATGGAATTCTTACAACAAAATGCATCTGAGTTCTGATTTGGGAACCATCATCAAGGATATCAAGGTCTTGTGTAAGCCTGGATTAGCTCTTATGAAGGAACTTCCTTTCCTTGGTCAAATCAGTCGGTGGGTTGTGGTGCTAAGAGAAGTTATATGAAGTGAGGATAGCAAATCTTCAAAACAAATAACACTTGACACATGCGTGAATTAATTTGGATAACCCCAGAGGCAGCGGAGCTAAACTTTCTCATATTCACGATAACAAGAATGCACGTGAAATTTGGGAAAACATTGCTTCCATCAAACATATTCTTCATGAGCTTGGCACAAAGATAATGCTTTCAAGAGATTCATCGTGGAACATGGAAAAGTTGAGGGTTTGGCCAATGGGCTCAGTAAAAAAACCTCAAGATTTTGATAGGGATGAATTCCCAAAATTATAAGATCAAGGAGATAGCATTTGTTACATAAAATGATATAATGATGTATGCTCGAGGGAACAACAACAATTAAACATTGGTCGAAGGATGCACTCAGAAATACGGACCGAGTAGCATGACCAATGCTAAAATGGTGAGTCAACAACCAACACGCTAAGAATGAAACTAACAGTTATTAACTTCAAAGCAATAGGGTTGCCAGAAGTATTGGAATCACACATCAGAGTTCACTTGTTTGTAATCCAGTTAGATGCAACATGTGACCAAGAAATAAATGGTGATGGAGAGAAGTACCACTATATCAGGAATTCATAAGACGTGTGTAATTTTCACGACATTCATGACATAAAACATGGTAATACTCCAAGGTAGAACACATTCATAAGTTGGATAGCAAGGAACTCAAGGGACAACACAAAACATGAACAAGTTTGTGTTGGAGGGAAGGAAAAATGTTGTCGATGATATCACAAATCATCGAGGGGAAAAGGATGGTATTTCTCATCATGAATTCGATTGATATCATGGAAGAGCTCAGAATGATGATGATGAACACAACACATTTGTCGAGAAGTTTCATGAAATGTAATCGTTTAGCAATGACATCAAGCAAAGGAATGGTGAAGCGAAAAGTTTTTGGAACCTCAGATTAGAGTGCTAGCTCAGAATCGAAATTGCCTTTCGGGACAACCAACATGATGTTGAAAATTTGATGTAAGCTTAGTGCATTGTTGAAATTTTGTTCCAGTGATGAAGGACATAGATAGCAAGTTCATGCTCTATCATGACAGTGATGATGTAGCCTAACAGCTTGGGATGACATGATCAAGTACAAACTCATAAGCAAAGAAGATTACTAAGAGTTGTTGAACTGAAATGCGTACCCGATTTAGTTATCAGTGTCCTTGAGTGTCCAACAACTCAAAACACGAGCAAAATGGAATCGGCGGAATATCATAGTTGATACGGAGCTCATAAGAAGTTATATAGGTCCGTGATATTCTCGAGATACCACGGATAATACTAGGAGGTAGATCAGAATAGAGGTTAGACTAGTGTATTGATATGTGGAAGACAAGCACTTTAACTTGTGTGAGAATGAAATCAAGGTAGGACAACATGGTCGGAATCACGATTGCAAAGTACCAAATCACGGATACCAGATCAAATCATACAATGAATGATTACGATACGAGAAGCTTCTATGATAGGATTAACGTCATTTCCATGGGCATGAACACAAAGTTCAAGGTCGACTCCCACTTCATCAGTGCATCACCTCCCATTTATTCCTCGCCTTTGATGAGGTTGTAGCCTTGAAGTATTATCTAGCAAAACACCAGAAGAGTAAGAATCATAAAAACTCTTGGGATTACAATGATTTAGGAAGGCATAGGTTCAACCCATCGGGGCATCTTAGGAACACATACCACAACTTCAAGAGTAATTAACACATGCTTGAAGAGAATGACTGACAAAATCATAGGATACAACCTATCAGCGGGAGAAGACACAATTTATCAATGGCATTATGTATCACGGGGACTATATCACAAGAACTTTTGAAAGTAAAGGATGTCGTCGGATAATAACCCAACATTGGGCCTAACGGTCCACAAATGACCTGATGTGAGTATTGGTACTCAATCATAGGGAGATAGAATACAAGGCATCGGATTATAGGACACCTAGAAAAATATCAATACTTAATTACCAAAGGAATTATGATTTCCACGTTGGTGTAGAAGAATGAGATGCTTCCATCAAGTACAAGCAAGATGAATGGACTTAGATGGACAATTAATCAAAGTTGATTTGTGGAGAACTAATACATCCATTTTGCATCATGCTTTCATGTTGATATTTATCGCATTATGGGCTGTTATTACACTTCACGGTAAAATACTTATGCCTTTTCTCTCTTATTTTATAAGGTTTACATGAAGAGGGAGAATGCCGGCAGCTGGAATTCTGGTCTGAAAAAGGAGCAAGTTTGAGATACCTATTCTGTGCAACTCCAAAAGACGTGAAAATCAACGAGGAATTATTTTCAATTTTATAAAAAATACTGGGCGGAAGAAGTACGAGAGGGGAGCTACCAGGAGGCCACAAGCCTGCCAGGCGCGACCTACCCCCCTAGCTGCGCCTAGGTGGCTTGTGGGCCCCCTGTTGCCCCTCTAACTCCCATCTATTGCTATAAGGAAGGTTTCCTTCCAGAAAAAATCAGGAGGAGGCTTTCGGGAGGAATCGCCGCCGCCACGAGGCGGAACTTGAGCAGAACCAATCTAGAGCTCCGGTAAGGCCGTCCTGCCGGGGAAACTTCCCTCCTGGAAGGGGAAATCGTCGCCATCGTCATCACCAACACTCCTCTCATCGGAGGGGACTCATCACCATCGACATCTTCATCAGCACCATCTCATCTCCAAACCCTAGTTCATCTCTTGTAACCATTCTCCGTCTCGCGACTCCAATTGGTACTTGTAAGGTTGCTAGTAGTGTTAATTACTCTTTGTAGTTGATGCTAGTGGATTACTCGGTGGAAGATTATATGTTCAGATCCTTGATGCTATTCAATACCTCTCTGGTCATGAACATAATTATGCTTTGTGAGTAGTCACTTTGTTCCTGAGGACATGGGATAAGTCTTGCTATAAGTAGTCATGTGAATTTGGTATTTGTTCGATATTTTGATGTGTTGTATGTTGTCTTTCCTCTAGTCGTGTTATGTGAACGTCGACTACATAACACTTCACCATTATTTGGGCCTAGAGGAATGCATTGGGAATTAATAAGTAGATGATGGGTTGCTAGAGTGATAGAAGCTTAAGCCCCAGTTTATGTGTTGCTTCGTAAGGGGCTGATTTGGATCCACTAGTTTAATGCTATGGTTAGACTTTGTCTTAATTCTTATTTCGTAGTTGCGAATGCTTGCGAGAGGGGTTAATCATAAGTGGGATGTTTGTACAAGTAAGGGCATCACCCAAGCATCGGTCCACCCACATATCGAACTATCAAAGTAGCGAACGCGAACCATATGAACATGATGAAAACTAGCTTGATAGAAATTCCCATGTGTCCTCGGGAGCACTTCACCTCCTACAAGAGTTTGTCCAGGCTTGTCCCTTGCTACAAAAGGGATTGGGCCACTTTCTGCACCTTTGTTACTATTGTTACTTGCTACTTGCTACGAATCAACTTATCACACAACTATCTGTTACCGATAATTTCAGTGCTTGCAGAGAATACCTTGCTGAAAACCACTTGTCAGTTCCTTCTGCTCCTCGTTGGGTTCAACACTCTTACTTATCCAAAGGACTACGATAGATCCCCTACACTTGTGGGTCATCCAGACTCTTTTTTGGCGCCGTTGCCGGGGAGTGAAGTGCCTTTGATAAGTGGAATTTGGTAAGGAAACATTTATATAGCATGCTAAAATTTATTGTCACTTGTCACTATGGAAACTAATCCTTTGAGGAGCTTGTTCGGGGTATCTTCACCTCAAACGGAAGCACAAGGAGTTGCTCCTCAACCTGCTGCACCTAGTGAAAATATTTGTTATGAAATTCCTTCGGGTATGCTAGAGAAATTGTTGGCTAATCCTTTTACACGAGATGGAACATCACATCCCGACTTGAATCTAATCTATGTAGATGAAGTTTGTGGTTTATTTAAGCTTGCAGGTTTGCCCGAGGATGAGGTCAAGAAGAAGGTCTTTCCCTTATCTTTGGGGGATAAAGCATTGACATGGTATAGGCTATGTGATGATACTGGATCATGGAACTACAACCGATTGAAATTGGAATTTCATCAAAAGTTTTATCCTATGCATTTGGTACATCGTGATCGGAATTATATCTATAATTTTTGGCCTCGTGATAGAGAAAGTATCACTCAAGCTTGGGGGAGGCTTAAGTCAATGTTATATTCATGCCCCAACCATGAGCTCTCGAGAGAAATTATTATTCAGAACTTTTATGCTCGGCTTTCTCATGATAATCGCACCATGCTTGACACTTCTTGTACCGGTTCTTTTATGAAGAGAGATATTGACTTCAAATGGAATTTATTGGAAAGAATAAAATGCAACTCTGAATATTGGGAGTTTGATGAAGGTAAGGAGTCAGGTATGAATCTTAAGTTCGATTGCGTTAAATCCTTTGTTGAAACAAATACTTTTTGTGATTTTAGCGCTAAACATGGACTTGACTCTGAGATGGTAGCTTCATTATGTGAATCATTTGCTGCTCATATTAATCTCCCTAAAGAGAAGCGGTTTAAATATCATCCTCCCTTAGAAGTCATTGTGGTTAAACCCAATCCAGTTGAAGAGAAAGTCATTGCTTATAATGATCCTATTGTTCCTAGTACTTACATTGAGAAACCACCTTTCCCTGTTAGAATAAAGGATCATTCTAAAGCTTCAACTGTGATACGTAGGTGCTACATTAGAACACCTACACCCCCTGAGAAAATTAGAGTTGAACCTAGCATTGCTATTATCAAAGATCTCCTGTCCAACAATGTTGATGGCCATGATATTCACTTCTGTGAAGATGCTCCTAGAATTGCTAAACCTCATCCTAGAGTCAAACATAGGCCTGTTGTTGGCATGCATGTTGTTTCTGTTAAGATAGGAGATCATTGTTATCATGGTTTATGTGACGTGGGTGCTAGTGTTAGTGCAATACCTCAATCTTTATATGATGAAATTAAAGACGAGATTGCACCTGTCACTACAAGAAATATGCTCATACATGATGATTTTTAAGACGTCGTTGATGAATTCGTCATAAATCTATGACGATTTCATCCGAGATTGTCGTAAACCGTTTGAGGGGATCAAATCTACATATAAATTATGACGATGTGAGTCAAAAATGTCGTAACCGCATAACATGAGATCTTCATAACTTTTACGACGATTATAAAAATGTCGTAACATGTTCTAACTATGTTGACATGTCACTCGTGGGTTCATTCTATGTCATGCGTCAAACTCGTCTAGTTTGTGAAGCAACCTACTATTCTGTCATTCCAAAAATTCTCGAAAAATTCTCACAAATACTTTGGATCATATATTCCTCAAATATGTGAAAATCCTTCCTTCCAGCTGAATCGAGGAAATTTTGTCTTTTTCACGAGAGGTGGATAAATTTTTTTGAAACCCAACCATTTGGTCAATTGTACATTAAATATTTCCTAGTATTTTAGAAAAATGATTTGGTCCAATTTCGCAACAAATATATGGTAGGTCCTTCATAAAAAAACTTATTTTGGGCACTCGAAAAATGAAAAATGAGGTTAATATGTTACTCCCTTCGTTCCTAAATATAAGTCTTTGAAGAGATTTCATTAGGTGACTACATACGAAGCAAAATAAATGAATCTACACACTAAAATATGTCTTTATACATCCGTATGTAGTCCTTTAATAGAATCTCTAGAAAGACTTATATTTAGGAACGGAGGGAGTAAATGTTTACCGTGAATAAGAGGATAAAAACTACTCCCTCCTTAAAATAATAAAAGAGCATTTAGATCACTATTCTAGTGATGCAAACACTTTTAAAATAGTTTATAGAGGGAGTATAAAAGAAACAAAAAACAAAATTATATAAGATTAACTCTGATTGGTGAAATCAGTTGTGGGATGGATTGATGACATGGCAAACATCTGTCCATCCATCCATCCATCCGTCCATCCGAGCACTCCTCTCTCGCGCGCGCAGCAAGCCCCTCTCTCTCGCGCATGCCCAGCATCCCCTCTCTCTCAGTGCACGCGAACCCTAGCAGTCGCCTCCCACCGCGACTCCTTCTCCCCTCGCAGCCGGTCTGCACCCTCCTTCTCCCCCACTCGATGCAGATCCATTGCAGACTCCTCCCACTTTGGCTTCTGGGTGCTCTCCGGCCCGCCCATGGCTTCCCTGGCGACGAGATCCAGCCTCCGCTCCGTGGCGGTCATGCAAGATCTGAGGCCCGCGTCGCGTGGACAAGAAGGGAACCCCCGTCCCCGCGAGATCCCGTCAGGCTCCCTCCTCCCCGCCGACGGGGATGGTGCGGCTGGCGGGCCTCCTCGACCCGATGACGAGGCGGCGTCCATTCCTCGACCCGCACGCCTCACTGTCGTCTCCACCGAGGAGATCCTCCTCGTGGCGGGGCTGTTGGACAACAACGAAGACGACCAGGCGGCCACCAAGGAGAACATCACCGTCACCGTCCGCTTCCGCCCGCTCAGGTTCCGCCGCGCGCTCCCGCTCCCGCTCCGCCTCGGTCGGCTCCTCTTTAACATGGATTTGGGGGAGTGCGGGTTGATTTTGGGTTTTTTTGTTCCTCTCCTCCGTGTGGCGTGAAGCCCGCGAGATATTCGGCAGGGGGAGGAGGTCGCGTGGTACGCCGACGGGGACACGGTCGTGCGGAGCAAGCAGAACCCCAACGTTGGTTACGCTTACGGTACGTCTCACTCCCTTCTCCGTTGGTTGGCTCTTGGTTTGCTTGCGTATTGTGGCATTGACGGCACTGTTTTCTCTCTGGCTGTCATCTGTTTGTCATATGGGGAATTTGCTGTGTCGCACTGAAATGTTCAGTCCGAGCCTAAGCCAGGGGGTGAACTGACTGGATGGGATTTGGGGATACTTCTAATTATAGATGGTTGGAATTATCTCATGCCGCCCGGCCACTACTCAGTTTGCTTCTAGAGCTCAGAATACACTGCAAATGCTTCCGAAATTCGTATTATGACCTTCTGATATTGCATCAGTTTATCCGTACATTGGAAACAGGGACCTCAATACAGTTCGATGTTTATTTTGCTTATAAGTATGAAACCAGTATGATAATGTTAGTATTCTCAAAATAGTGCACCTATTCACGAGGGGCACATACTTCAACATGGTAGTTTTGTGTACTGATGCACTGGGGATTGGATAATGTGCACCGTTTAGGCTTGCTACTCCCGTGCTAATTCATAATCCATATGCTGATCTATGTAGGGAATTGTACAAAACAAGTATTCATTAGCTCAGGCTTAGGTGTCAGCATGCTTAGGTGGCAGGACTAATATAGGCTATCGGCTCTGTAAGAGGTGACTACATGAGAATTGACAGTTGGACGGCACATAACTTTGTAGAACTCTAGTTTACTATAGGTTTTTTCTTTGCAGACGAATCGATTGTTGAAGTTTTCTGGTTATGGTGCTAAAACTATTGGTTTAGATAAATAAATTTCTAGGTAGTTTTGTTTACACATTCATTTGTATGAACAAATGGAACTATTTCAATGTCTCCTGCACAACTAGTTATTCCAGTGAAGTAGGCTGTTCCGTTACATGGAACAATTGCAAATTAATATCTGGGAGAAGTAGACGCGTTTCCGAGACTAACATTTTATCTATTCTCTCCAGATTCAAGTTAAACTGTAGAGACTAATATTGTATTGTACTGTTGTTACACAGATCGGGTTTTTGCACCTATTACTACAACCCGCCAAGTATATGATGTCGCAGCTCAGCATGTTGTCAGTGGTGCCATGGAGGGCATATATGGTAAGTGATATTTTCTTCTCTTACCCTCTTCAGCTTTATCTTACAACTTAGTATTATGATAACATCTTGTTCTTCCATTCTGACTTACTTTTCTGATGAAAGAGGCTGGTTTCTGTGCATGGAATGTCACTTTACTATTAGATCTTCTAGAAGTCATAGTGAATTTTAAGAACACAGTGTTAATATACTAAACTGTAGTATATTTTTCGTCACGTCGGCCACGACACCATCCATTTGGATCAAATCATGATTGCTGGGATCAATTATGATCTGTGAGAGCATAGTGGGCAGCTTTTGCATTTGCTTCGAAAGGATGCAGGCTCTTACGGCATCAAGCGTACCCACCCTCTCGAGGATGTTGAGCAGCAAATCGTTGGGCAGCTCGCTCAGCCTGTCCTCCCCGTTACCAGCTGCTGCCTTGGACTGTGTTTCCACCGCCTCAAGGCCTTTGGGAAGCACATCATTCGGCAACTCGCTTAGCTTGTGCTCGCTGTTATCAGCTGCTTTCTTCAACTGCATTTAGGGGAGGCGGATTAGTCATCGCTGATAGAACGATAAATTGTGTTCCCTCCCTGCAGAATTAACTGATGCTGAAATGCGTGTATCTAACGCATTTCAGCATCAATTAATTCCGAACGGAGTGAGTAATAATAATAATAAAGCAAAAAAAGAAGCAGCAACAACTTACATCATGGCTGTTGCGGCGACGGCGACCTCTATTGAGCTTCATGGTGATCCGATCTCAAAAAAGAACTAAGTAGACAACTTACAACGAGAAACGAAAGGTAAGCCAAAAATATTCCTGAAATGGCAAGCTAAGCGAGTTGTCGAACGATGTGCTTCTCAAAGGCCTTGAGACAGTGGAAACACAGTCCAAGGCAGCAGCTAGTAACGGGGAGGACAGGCTGAGCGAGCTGCCCAATGATTTGCTGCTCAACATCCTCGAGAGGGTGGGTACGCTTGATGCCGTAAGAGCCTGCATCCTTTCGACGCAAATGCAGAAGCTGCCCACTATGCTCTCACAGATCATAATTGATCCCAGCAATCATGATTTGATCCAAATGGATGGTGTCATGGCCGACGTGATGAAAAAGATCCATACTTGTGCTTATCATTTTTTTCTGGATTTTCTAGAAGTATCCCAAGTCTGAAGTGCCTAGATATTTTTGAACTGAATTGCTTAGTTTTTTTAATGTATTCCTCCTTGTATCCACATTAATCTTTATGCTATTTATGTTCTGCAGATAAATAACTGATGGGAGATTGTTCCAGTAGTATCTGGTGATAGGTTCCTCAGCATGCTTCCACCCTGGCATGCATATGAGCGTTCTACTGAGTACTTCATCTTCACTCATGGAATTTAACAAGTTTACACTACTGTGAAGCACCTGAAGGTGTGATTTTGGTGCTTTCCATCATTAAATACTTCATTTTAGTCAATTTTTGCAAGAGGCCTAGCGATGTACTTAAATAGTTATTGTGATGGAGTAGTATTCATGTGCTCATGAGTTATGGTTTCATAGATTTAGCAGCCTACTGAAAGCTGCAAACTTAATGATGGATATTGTATTAACATGTGCAGTCTGTAGAACTCTAGACTTCCTAATTTTCATGCGAACGCAGTATCACGATGCACTCAAACGGGTTTCCATGTGCCGTGCAGTACTCTTCTTGTTGTATCTTTATTGTCTGCCTGTTGTACAAGATGCTAAAATTGCTTACTCATGTAACATCTTTATGTTCTTTTATAGGCAGATTTGAAGCAGCACCAACCTCATTATATTATCTCTATACCACTGGTCTATGAAACTCTGTACATGTTAGTTTCTATGACTGTGATGTTAAGTTTTGTATGTAAACTGTGACACGTTTTGCATGCAGTGGTATTTGATAGTAGAATTTCTTCAGTTCGCTAGTGCCCTCAATGCGGCTCAACATATTTGCCTTATGTTTGCTGTCAACATCTATCTTTCATTGTATCATTTTTGGCTTATTTTGTTTATCATATTTTTATCCATCAAATCAATATTTTTTGTAAAAATCTGTGATCCATTTTGTAACATTTCATTACTTTTTACAGTTCGATTCAGAGGCAGATATCGGCTAGTTCTCCTGCTCGAAAAACGGTGGCCCTTGCACTTATCAGCATAAGTTTGTTATTTATGGAGGCGAAGAAGATATATGAGGTATGAATCCCGAGTTAGCATGAGTCACCTCATTCTCTTCGCTGCAAGTAAAGTTGCTATCATTTCTTCCTCTCATTCTTTGGTGACTGGAGGTTCTCTATAAATCAATGTCTCCTTGGATTCTGCATGTAGCTTACTCAATTTTCCTTTTTCTGTCTTCTTTTTCTGTTATTCACCAGTACTCCTTGACCTGCTTCCTAGCATCGGCAAGGAGTATGATGCTACCATCTGATCAGTTGTGGTATTGAATGATTGTTTGTGCCTTTATTTGATCAGCCTCCTGTGAGCTAACAATCGGTTATATTGTACATGGACAACATTGTAGTATCTCTGTTTTATGTGCTATTGTATTAAACTGTGTAGTGTCCATATAGTGTGGACAACTCATCCAACTCAACGACAATTAAAAGATCCGTTTAAACCTTTTCTGGACACCTATTTTATTGGAATCTTGAACTGGTAGAAAATTATTTCAACTAATGTCCTCTTCATGCCTGATATTGAATAGCTATAAAGGAATCAACTCTCGTTCATCTGTGATGCTTATTCATACAAGTTAACATATTTCCTCAACTGGATGATATTTTTCTATATATTGTAGGTGGATCTATAAAATTAAATACAAGTTCATACTCATACATATAATGGTTTTCTTTACAACTAGCAGCTTTTATACAACTTTGACATCTAGTATATTGGATATATTTTGTGATTTGAAGTTACTGATCTGTGCTGTGGTGTAATATTAGGGTCTAATGTTTTTTGTTTTGTCTCTTTCTCTGTTGATAGGAAAGTGGTGAGAAGATGTCGATGATCCCTCCTTGGGACATTCAAATCAACACAACATAAAAAATTCTGAACCTATGTCTCATAGGAGAGTGGAATGAACTCCACTGTTAGCAGTGTGTCATTGTTCTATTGTGCAATTTTGTCTGTTCTAGCTATATTCCTGTGTATGGAAATGTATTCATGAGTTAGTTATTGTGTTATGTAAACCTGAGAGATGTATTATGTGATGTTATATGATGGATGATTTTAATTCGACTTGGGAATTTTCTTGTTTTTAATATGAAATAGTGTTGGATTTATTATTGGATAAATAATTGGGTTGAAAATACCCAACAAATAGAAATGAAACCAAGTCCTGGAACAAAAAGTTGCTAAATTCAAAAAAGAAAAAAGGCCAAAACTAAAACTGGACCAAATGTATTTGGGCATTAAAAGGCCAGGGCTCAAATTATAATGATAAAAAAATCAAAAAATATACTAGAAGTGGATGTAAATAGGCTAAGGCCCAAAAAGCAGCCCAATAAGAAAAAGCCCAAAAAAATAAAACTAGCCCATGTGATCAATTGAAATGGGTTGGGCTGATGTCGACCATGATGTTTTGATTTCGTCGTAATTTTGCCACGTAGGACTGGGTTTGATTGCCAACGACGATTTAGGATCGTCGTAAAGGTTACGACGATCCAGGAATCGTCGTAAAAGTTACGACGATTTCGATCAAAACGTCGTTGCTGTTCATTTGTGATGCTCCGTTTTCGACGCTTGGTTTTTCGTCGTGAGATCGTCGTAAATTAAAAACCGTGACGATGTAGCGACAAAAAAATAGCGCCGTGTATTATCATATTCCTTGTAGTGTGTCAAGATGGAACCTATTGATGTCACTATTCAGCTTGCCAATAGAGATACTATCTGCCCTTTGGGAATAGTTAGAGATGTTGAAGTCTTGTGTGGCAAAACTAAGTATCGTGCTGATTTTCTCGTTCTTGCTACCACACAAGATAGCTTTCGTCCCATCATATTTGGCAGACCTTTCCTCAATACTGTCAATGCTCATATTGACTGTGAGAAGCAAACTGTCACTGTTGGCTTTGAAGGTGTGTCACATGAGTTCAATTTCTCCAAGTTTGGTAGACAACCTCATGAAAAAGAATTGTCTAGTAAGGGTGAAATTATTGCCATAGCTTCTATTGTTGCGCCTCCTACTGATCCTTTAGAGCAATACTTGCTTGAGCATGAAAATGATATGCATATGGATGAAAGGAATGAGATAGGTAGAGTTATCTTTGAACAACATCCTATCCTTAAGAATAATTTGCCTGTTGAGTTGCTCGGAGATCCACCCCCACCAAAGGGTGATCCTGTGTTCGAGCTTAAACAGTTACTGATACTCTTAAGTATGCTTATCTTGATGAAAAAGAGATGTATCCTGATATTATTAGTGCTAGCCTTTTAGAGCATGAAGAAAAGAAATTATTGAAAACTCTGAGGAAGCATCGTGCTGCTATTGTATATACTCTTGATGATCTTAAGGGCATTAGTCCCACTCTATGCCAGCACAAAATTAAAACCGACCCTGATTTCAAACCAGTTGCTCATCATCAACGGAGATTAAATCCTAAGATGAAAGAGGTAGTAAGAAAAGAAATACTAAAGCTCCTGGAAGCAGGTATTATCTATGTTGTTGCTCATAGTGATTGGGTAAGTCCGGTGGATTGCGTCCCAAAGAAGGGAGGTATTACCGTTGTCCCTAATGATAAAGATGAATTGATCCCACAGAGGATTATTACTGGCTATAGGATGGTGATTGATTTTAGGAAATTGAATAAAGCCACTAGGAAAAATCATTACCCTTTGCCTTTTATTGACCAAATGCTTGAAAGATTGTCTAAACACACACACTTTTGCTTTCTAGATGGTTATTCTGGTTTCTTCCAAATACCTGTTGCACAATCTGATTAGGAGAAAACCACGTTTACGTGCCCTTTTGATACCTTTGCTTACAGACGTATGCCTTTTGGCTTATGTAATGCACCTGCTACCTTTCAAAGATGTATGATGGCTATATTCTCTGACTTTTGTGAAAAGATTGTTGAGGTTTTCATGGATGACTTCTCTGTTTACAGTCTTCTTTTGATGATTGCCTCAGCAACCTTGATCGAGTTTTGCAGAGATGTAAATATACCAACCTTGTCTTGAACTGGGAGAAGTGCCACTTTATGGTTAATGAAGGCATCGTCTTAGGACATAAAAATTCTGAAAGAGGTATTGAAGTCGATAAGGCTAACGTTGATGCGATCGAGAAAATGCCATGCCCTACAGACATTAAGGGCATAAGAAGTTTCCTTGGTCATGTTGGTTTCTATAGAAGGTTCATTAAGGAATTTTCTAAGATTTCTAGGCCTCTTACCAATCTCTTGCAAAAGGATATTCCTTTTGTTTTTGATGATGATTGTGAGGAAGCCTTTGAAATACTTAAGAAGGCCTTGATAACTACACCTATTGTTCAACCACCTATTGGAACTTACCTTTTGAAATTATGTGTGATGCTAGTGATTATGATGTTGGTGCTGTTTTAGGACAACGAGTTGACAAGAAATTGAATGTTATTCATTATGCTAGTAAAACTCTAGACAATGCCCAAAGAAACTATGCTACTACTGAAAAGGAAATTTTAGCAGTCGTGTTTGCATGTGAAAAGTTCAGATCTTACATTGTCGATTCCAAGGTTACTATTCACACTGATCATGCTGCTATTAAGTATCTCATGGAAAAGAAAGATGCTAAACATAGACTTATCAGATCGGTTCTCTTGCTACAAGAATTTGATTTGCAGGTTGTTGATAGGAAGGGTGCTGAGAACCCCGTAGCAGATAACTTGTCTAGGTTGGAGAATGTTCTTGATGACCCACAACCTATTGATGATAGCTTTCCTGATGAGCAATTGAATGTCATTAATGCTTCACGTAGTGCACCGCGGTATGCTGATTATGCAAACTATATCGTTGCCAAATATATACCACCTAGTTTCACATACCAGCAAAAGAAGAAATTATTCTTTGATTTGAGACATTACTTCTAGATGATCCTCACCTTTATAAGGAAGGAGTAGATGGTGTTATTAGACGTTGTGTACCTGAGCATGAACAGGGACAGATCCTACAGAAGTGTCACTCCGAGGCTTACGGAGGACACCATGCGGGAGATAGAACTGCACACAAGGTATTGCAGTCAGTTTTGTATTGGCCTACTCTCTTCAAGGATGCACGTAAGTTTGTCTTGTCTTGTGATGAATGTCAAAGAATAGGTAATATCAGTAAACGTCAAGAAATGCCTATGAATTATTCACTTGTCATTGAACCATTTGATGTTTGGGGTTTTGATTATATGGGACCTTTTCCAAAGTCCAACGGGTATACTCATATCCTAGTTGTTGTTGATTACATTACTAAGTGGGTAGAAATTATCCCAACTAGTAGTGCTGATCATAACACCTCTATTAGGATGCTTAAAGAAGTTATTTTCCCTAGATTTTGAGTCCCTAGATATCTAATGACTGATGGTGGTTCACATTCTATTCATGGTGCTTTCCGTAAAATGCTTGCTAAGTATGATGTCAACCATAGAATTGCATATCCCTATCATCCTCAGTAGAGTGGTCAAGTAGATCTAAGTAATAGAGAGATTAAACTAATTCTGCAAAAGATTGTTAATAGATCTAGAAAGAATTGGTCTAATAAGCTTGATGATGCACTGTGGGCTTATAGAACTGCTTATAAGAATCCCATGGGCATGTCTCCATACAAAATGGTTTACGGTAAAGCATGGCATTTATCTCTTGAGCTAGAGCATAAGGCTTATTGGGCAATCAAAGAGCTCAACTTTGATTTCAAACTTGCTGGTGAGAAGAGGTTATTTGATATTAGCTCACTTGATGAATGGATAACTCAGGCATATGAAAATTCCAAGTTGTTCAAAGAAAAAGTTAAGAGGTGGCATGATAAAAGGATACAAAAATGTGAGTAAAATGTAGGTGATTATGTCTTGCTATACAATTCTTGTTTAAGATTTTTTGCACGCAAGCTTCTCTCTAAATGGGAAGGTCCTTACATTGTTAAGGAAGTATATCGTTCCGGTGCCATCAAGATCAACAACACGGAAGATAATTTTCCGAGAGTGGTAAATGGGCAAAGAATCAAGCATTATATCTCAGGTAATCCCATAAATGTTGAAAGCAATTTTATTAATACCATAACTCCGGAGGAGTACATAAGGGATATTATCAGCCTGTTTCAGACTCCAAAAACGAAGAGGTATGTAATTCAGTAAGTAAACCGACTCCAAAACTTTTCCAGTAGCAATTTTTCTCCGTTTTGGAATTTTTAGAAAAATAGAAAATTTTAAATTAGTCCAGAAAGCGCACGAGGAGGCGACAAGCCTGCCAGGCGCAGCCTACCCCCCTGGCTGCTCCTGGGTGGCTTGTGGGCACCTCGTGTGCCTCCCGGACTCCGTTTTCTTGCGGAGTACTCCTTTTGATCGGGAAAAATTCATTATATATTCTCCTGAAAGGTCTGACCCTCGTATCACGCAAATATCCTCTGTTTTTGTTTCGAGCCTGTTTCTGCCATAGATTTAGAGCAAGATGTCTTCTCAAGATCCAGAGGGGGAGAGCTATGTGGTCGTTTACCTTGCTAACCCTAAGGTATATGGGGAGTTGGATCATTATGGTTGGACCACTAATGAGGAAGAAGATTATGATCTCAAGGGGAAGGAAGAAACAAGTTCCGATGAAGAGGAGGCTTCTCTACCCCAATCTGGAAACACGCATGTGGAGTTCAAGAAGTCAAGCCTCACTGACTCAAGGAACAAGCGTAAGATTTCGTTTACCCCTTCTCGTCTTTTGCAGGAGAGTAAGCAAGAATTATGCCAAAGGGTGTTGAGGCTTGAAGAGGAAATTAACGATCTGAAGGAGCAGAATTTTGTGCTCAGGAGAAAATTAAACAAGTTTAAGAACTCTGCAACAACTCCACCACCATCACATTCGAAGGAAGACAACTAAGCACGGGTATGGGCAATCCCCTTGGCTTGTGCCAAGCTTGGGGGAGTTGCCCCGGCATCGTATCACCATCACATCTTCTGCCTTTACCTTTTTCTTAGTTCAATCCTTTTTGGTTTTATCTTTCTCTAGTAGAATAAAGTTCTTAGTGTTCTAGGCTTGAGTTTTGCTTTGTGTCACCCCCAATCTATTCGAGCTCGTGAGTCATATAATAAAGAGTGTTTTAGTTAAGGGCCTTGCCTCATGCCATGATCTAAAGAAAAGAATGATAAAAGAACAAAAGCATGAAAGATCATATATTGATCTTATGGGAAGTGATGGCTTCACATATAAAAAGAATGATGATTGAAACTTGTTGTGGGTGGACAAACGTAGACCTTGGTCATTGTTGTAATTAATAGGAAGTAATAAAGAAAGAGAGGTTCACGTATAAATATATCATGTTGGGCACCATCTATGATTGTGAACACTCATTGAACTATTAGATGCTTAGAAGTAGATGTTGGACAAGGGAGACAACATAATGAATTATGTTTGTTTGGTTCCGAATAATGTTATATGACTAGATATCCCTTAGCATGTGACGCTTGCTTCCACCTCATATCAGCCAAAACTTCTGCACTAAGTAGAGATACTACTTGTGCATCCATAAACCTTCAACCCAGTTTTGCCTTGAGAGTCCACCATACCTACCTATGGATTGAAGAAGATCCCTCAAGTAAGTTGTCATCGGTGCAAGCAATAAAAATTGCTCCCTAAATATGTATGATCTATTAGTGTATGGAAAATAAGCTTTGTACGAACCTGTGATGAGGAAGACATAAAAGCGACAGACTGCATAATAAAGTTCTTTATTACAGGAGGCAATATAAAGTGACGTTCCTCCACACTAAGAGATCACGCATACAAACCTCAAAAGAGCATGACAACCTCTGCTTCCCTCTGCGAAGGGCCTATCTTGTACCTTTACTTTTTGTCCTTAAAAGAGTCATGGTGATCGACACCAATTCCTTATTTCGCCTTTATCTTGGCTAACGTCATGTGCTAGGGAAAGATTTATATTCATATGTCAACTTGGAAGTAAGTATCCATGAATTATTATTGTTGACATTACCCTTGAGTTAAGTAGTTGGGAGGCAAAACTATAAGCCCCTATCTTTCTCTGTGTCCAACTGAAACTTTGATCTCATGAGTACCACGTGAGTTTTAGCAATTGTAGAAGACGAAAGGACGATTGAGTATGTGGATTTGCTTTACAAGCTCTTATTTGACTCTTTCCGATGTTATGATAAATTGCAATTGCTTCAATGACTAAAGGCTGTTGGTTGTTAATTCTCAATAAGATTCTTGATCCATACTTTACTTTGTGAAGGAATTGTCACTTTAGCATAAGAGATTATATGACAATATTGTTGTTCTGATTATTATCATGATGCCTGCATGTCCGTATTTTGTTTTAGCGACACCTCTATCTCTAAACATGTAGGCATATTTATTGATCTCGGCTTCCGCTTGAGGACAAGCGAGGTCTAAGCTTGGGGGAGTTGATACGTCCATTTTGCATCATGCTTTCATGTTGATATTTATCGCTTTATGGGCTGTTATTACACTTCATGGTACAATACTTATGCCTTTTCTCTCTTATTTTATAAGGTTTACATGAAGAGGGAGAATGCCGGCAACTGGAATTCTGGTCTGAAAAAGGAGCAAGTTTGAGATACCTATTCTGCGCAACTCCAAAAGCCGTGAAAATAAACGAGGAATTATTTTGGATTTTATAAAAAATACTGGGTGGAAGAAATACTAGAGGGGAGCCACCAGGAGGCCACAAGCCTGCCAGGCGCGGCCTACCCCCTCGCCGCGCCAAGGTGGCTTGTGGGCCCCCTGTTGCCCCTCTGGCTCCCATCTTTTGCTATAAGGAGGGTTTCGTTCGAGAAAAAATCAGGAGGAGGCTTTCGGGAGGAATCGCCGCTGCCACGAGGCGGAACTTGAGCAGAACCAATCTAGAGCTCCGGCAGGGCCGTCCTGTCGGGGAAACATCCCTCCCGGAGGGGGAAATCATCGCCATCGTCATCACCAACACTCCTCTCATCGGAGGGGACTCATCACCATCAACATCTTCATCAGCACCATCTCATCTCCAAACCGTAGTTCATCCCTTGTAACCAATCTCCGTCTCGCGACTCCGATTGGTATTTGTAAGGTTGCTAGTAGTGTTAATTACTCTTTGTAGTTGATGCTAGTTGGATTACTCGGTGGAAGATTATATGTTCAGATCCTTGATGTTGTTCAATACCTCTCTGGTCATGAACATAATTATGCTTTGTGAGTAGTCACTTTTGTTCCTAAGGACATGGGATAAGTCTTGCTATAAGTAGTCATGTGAATTTGGTATTCGTTCGATATTTTGATGTGTTGTATGTTGTCTTTCCTCTAGTGGTGTTATGTGAACGTCGACTACATAACACTTCACCATTATTTGGGCCTAGAGGAAGGCATTGGGAAGTAATAAGTAGATGATGGGTTGCTAGAGTGACAGAAGCTTAAACCCTAGTTTATGTGTTGCTTCGTAAGGGGCTGATTTGGATCCACTAGTTTAATGCTATGGTTAGACTTTGTCTTAATTCTTCTTTCATAGTTGCGGATGCTTGCGAGAGGGGTTAATCATAAGTGGGATGGTTGTCCAAGTAAGGGTAACACCCAAGCACCGGTCCACCCACATATCAAACTATCAAAGTAGCGAACGCGAATCATATGAACATGATGAAAACTAGCTTGACAGAAATTCCCATGTGTCCTCGGGAGCACTTCACCTCCTATAAGAGTTTGTCTAGGCTTGTCCCTTGCTACAAAAGGGATTGGGCCACTTTGCTGCACCTTTATTACTATTGTTACTTGCTACTTGCTACGAATCATCTTATCACACAACTATCTGTTACCGATAATTTCAGTGCTTGCAGAGAATACCTTGCTGAAAACCACTTGTCAGTTCCTTGTGCTCCTCGTTGGGTTTGACACTCTTACTTATCGAAAGGACTACGATAGATCCCTTACACTTGTGGGTCATCAAGAACCAGCTCCTGTCTGGAAGGGCGTCTGAGCTGGAAAGCTTATTTATGAGTATCAACAGATGATTGCATGCATTCACACACACGTTGAATCAATAAGGTCAAAGGACAATCACAAAGGATTTTAAATAATGCTTCTAGACATATGGGATTAATCATAATGCAAGCAGGTGAGAAAGGTCAAGAGCAATAAGCTATTGAGGACTTCTGAAGATCGAATAGCAATTAGAGGGACTTGCGAAACCCATGACAACTGAGGATGAACGAATCCCCGGTAAGATAATTTGATGCATCTCGTAAAAACAAGAGCAACTAGAAAAGAAGGTATGAACGACATTTGTATGTAGTATCCATAGGGTTTTGACGGATGAAGGGAATCGCAAAAGTAATTAGCACAGTTCTCGAGAGAACATTGGAGAGTATCTTTGGTGTCTTGTGACGAAGCCATCGTCTGGAATGAGGGGCTCTCTAGGAGGAAGTATTTACGAGAACCTAGTGTTAGAGTTAGCAAAATCTTTAAACCGGAAGAGAAGAGAGATCAGAACCGAGAGTATAGAAAAGGAGTAAAATATCCTAATACCACCCGATTGAGATGTGGGCCCGTAAGCCACACAATAATGTTAGTAAAGTTTTTAAAATACTAGACTCAACTTCGGCCAAGGAGTGGAAAAGGGGGCTACCTACAGGCAGTCGGCTCTGATAACAACTTGTGACGCCCTCGATTTGATTGTACGTTAATCATACACGCAAATGAGTACGACCAAGCTCAAGGACTCACGGGAAGATATCACAACACAACTCTAAACACAAATAAAAACAAACAAGCTTCATATTACAAGCCATGGGCCTCGAGGGCTAGAATACAGAAACTCAATAAACACATGAGTCTGCAGAAGCAATAAATATCTAAGTACACACATAAAACATGGCAATGCCTTAGAGAAGGCTAGCACAACAGATACAACGATCGAACGAGGCGAGGTCTCCTTCCTGGGAACCTCCTAAACTACACTTGGTCGTCAGTGGCCTCCACGTAGTAGTAGGCACCGTTGGGGTAGCAGACGTCATCGGCGGGATACGCCATCTCCTGCGCTCCATCATCTCGTCGCAATAACGTATCAAGGGGAAAAGGGGAGCAAAGCAACGATGAGTACCCATCCAAAGTACTCACAAGACTGACATCAGAACTATGCTAAGTATGCATCAGTATCAAAAGGAAGGGGGTTGTATGTGGTTTGACTGGAGCAACGCGAGAATAGAGAGAGGGGACTAGTCCTATCAAAGACTAGCATCTTCAGGGGGGGTCTTGTAGAAATAGACGAGAGTAGAGAAAGCAGCACAAATAAGTAGTCATATTGTTGCAGCAATATTAATATGAGGTCACGCCCAAAGATCTTCCTCGACTCCCTGCGAGGAAGTAATCCTGGGGCAAACATTCTAGTTAAGTAACAGTTCTAGTTGTATAAGATCGGGGGACAACTCCAAGCCGTCCTGTAACCGTGGACACGGCTATTCGAATAGTTAGTTTTCTTCCCTGCAGGGGCGCACCACAATACCCAACACGCTTGATAAACTCTTGCCGTACACACTTTCCTAGGTCATGTCCGACCATGGAACATCAACACGTCGCAGCCCTACCCAACCTCAATAGAGAGACGAGACCGCCGGTCTAAATTCTAAGCGCGCATGGGTCATGGGCCCATCACCCTTTGCACTCTTGCATGATGTGAGGGCGGCTGATGTCAGTCCTGGCACCTCTTATACAAGAACCATGCTTATCCGGGCCACTCGGGTGCGCGTCGCTCCATTGCTGACGTCTGAAGAGCTTCGGCTAATACCACGACATCGAGAAACCATAACTCCTCCCACGTGAAGGTTAGTGCGAAAAGGTCTCCCGACCAACTCAGATCAAATACCCAAATCCCATTACAAATTTAATTAATCTGGAGGATGTGTGGCAAGGACCAGAATGCCTGGCCATGCCTCGTCACATTCACGTGGGAATCCACCCGCAATACACCATTCATCAAGTTCGCGGTAGCAAGGTCAAGTAACTGTGTGGCTATAACATCAGAGGAATCCGAGATATCACCCTCGATGGAATCTGAATGATGTAAACGTCAAGGTGGCCAAGGAGGAACCACCCTCGCTGGACCACACTTGATGGGTTGTACGACAGAGTCGTTATCGGAGGTGGTGAAGGAGGAATCGCCCCTCGAGAAGCAACACCGATCAACTACACTACAACGCTAACATTGGAGTACGTAACGAGATGTCACCCTCGGTACTCGATAGTAGTTCTGCAGCGTCATACAACTAAGGAGGTGTGAGTGCTGTGACGTGTCATGGCTCGTCCATCAGATGATCGAGACTTGATGAAAAAGCACGGGCAAGCGGACTAACGGTCAAAGGGGATGACTGCTCCACCTATACTAAACAGTTTTAAGGTGCAGTAGAATAAAGTAGCAGTTTATCAAAAATGGGCTATGCATCAGATATAGGAGCTAACTACAAAAGTAGCAAAATGCTAATGCAAGCATGAGGGAGAAAGATTAGGTGATCTGGAATGATCAAGGGGGGGTTTGCTTGCCTTGTTGCTCTGCGGCAAAGGGCTGGTCGTAAGGAGGGTAGTCGTACTTGGCACCAGTGTCAGTCTCACGGTCTACCAGAGAGAAGAGGGGGGAGGAAACAATGAATATAAATGCAACACTATGCGTGACATGGCAATATGCAGGGCTAGGGACGAGCTAACGCAGTATCAGTCGTCATGGACGGAGCGGGACAATACATGATGATATTTCCCGTCTCTTTGGCTACTACCGAACAGACGAAGCGGATGGAAAAGTTCCATGTTCGCTATGATAGAGACGTGTGACACACGAACGGATAGTGTATCCGAGTTCGTTTCGTTTTTCTGATCAACTTTCATGTACAAATTATTTTCATTCACATTACGGATTATTTTATATTAATTTTCAGAGTTTTAAATCATTTTAAGAATTTATTAAAATTAATTTGATTAGAATATGTTATTATGACATCATCATGATGACAACATGACATCAAGAGCCAAAATCCAACTGAGAGGTCAAACTGACGAGTGGGGCCCGTGTGTCATAGAGTGAGGATTTAAACATGATTTGATTAATTTAAAATGGGTTAATTAATAGAGGGTCCCACATGTCATACTTTTAAAAATAATCAAAACTGATTTACTTAATCCATTAATCTAATTAAGTTAATTAAGTGATTAATTAACTAATCAATTAATAAATTGTTTAATTAATTATGTTGATATATTTTTTGTTTTTTCATTATAACTACGTTTTAGGGGTGTGGGCCCCATATGCTGATGGGCCTCGGGGGGTTAGTGGGGCGGTTAACCCCCACTGACGAGATCGGGGTTAGGCCCGAGGCCAACCGAGGCCTTGCGGCCGACGGCGGCGTGGCCGGTGGCGATGCACGCAGGAGGGGCGGCATGGTTGTGCGGCACGAATGAGGTGCAGGACGGTGGCTCGGCTCGCCGGAGCAAGGTGAGGTGGGGGGAAGGTGGCGAGAGGGGCGCTCGCCGGAGTGGAGAGGTGGGGCCGGAGTTGGGGGATTGGGAGTGGACGGGCTCACAGCGATGTGAGCAGGGGGAGCACAGGCGCTGGCGGGGAGGCGGCGCGGTGGTGGCCGGTGCCGACGATGTGGCAGTGGAGGACCGGCGATGTGGGGCACCGTGGGAGCGACGGCTCGCGCAGATCAGGGCGGCCACGGGGCGAGCGAGGTGGCTTCGAGGCGGCGCCGTGGCCGGCGGGCACTGAAGCGCTCGGGCGTAGGGAAGGGAGAGGGCGCCGCCCGGTGAGGAGGGTGAGGGGGAGGAAGTGGGAAAAACTTAGGGTTGAGGGGTGAGGCCCCTTTATATAGGCTAGGGGTGAGCGGGTTGGTGTGGGCCGACGGGGTGGTGCTGGATGGGCCGGTCGGGGGGAAAGGGCCGACCGAGGGGAAAGGGGAGGAATGGGCTCGCGTGGCCAGTGATGACCCACAAGTATAGGGGATCAATCGTAGTCCTTTTGATAAGTAAGAGTGTCGAACCCAACGAGGAGCAGAAGGCTGTGATAAGCGGTTTTCAACAAGGTAATAACTGCAAGCACTGAAAGTAGCGGTAACAAGTGATTGTGTAGCGAGGTGAAACGTAGCAAGCAAAAAGTAACAAGTAACAAGTAGTAGCAACGGTGCAGCAAGTGGCCCAATCCCTTTTGTAGATAGGGACAAGCCTGAACAAAGTCTTATAGGAGGAAAAACGCTCCCGAGGACACACGGGAATTTTTGTCATGCTAGTTTCATCATGTTCATATGATTCGCGTTCATTACTTTGATAGTTTGATATGTGGGTGGACTGGCGCTTGGGTACTGCCCTTACTTGGACAAGCACCCCACTTATGATTAACCTCTCTCGCAAGCATCCGCAACTACAGAAGAAGAATTAATACAAAGTCTAACCATAGCATTAAACTAGTGGATCCAAATCAGCCCCTCACGAAGCAACGCATAGACTAGGGTTTAAGCTTCTGTCACTCCAGCAACCCATCATCTACTTACTACTCCCCAATGCCTTCCTCTAGGCCCAAGTATGGTGAAGTGTTATGTAGTCGACGGTCACATAACACCACTAGAGGAAAAGACAACATACAACATATCAAAATACCGAACGAATATCAAATTCACATGACTACTATCAGCATAACTTATCCCATGTCCTCGGGAACAAAAGTAACTACTCACAAAGCATAATCATAATCATGATCAGAGGTGTAATGAATAGCATCAAGGATCTGAACATAACCTCTTCCACCAAGTAATCCAACTAGCATCAACTACAAAGAGTAATCAACACTACTAGCAACCTTACAAGTACCAATCGGAGTCGTGAGACGGAGATTGGTTACAAGAGATGAACTAGGGATTGGAGAGGAGATGGTGCTGATGAAGATGTTGATGAAGATGCCTCCCCTCCGACGAGAGGAGTGTTGGTGATGACGATGGCGACGATTTCCAGGGAAGTTTCCCCGGCAGGATCGTCCTGCCGGAGCTCTAGATTGGATCTGCTCAAGTTCCGCCTCGTGGCGGTGGCGAAACCACGAAAAAGCTCCCGAATGATTTTTTTTCAGGACAAAAACCCTTCATATAGCAAAAGAGGGGGCCTAGTGGGCCATCAGGGAGCCCACAAGCCCCCACTCCGCCACCAGGGGGTGGCGGTGGCAGGGCTTGTGGTGCCCTAGCAGCCCCCCTCCGGTACTTCTTTCACCCAGTATTTTTTATATAATCCCAAAAAATTCCACGTAACTTTTCAGGGCATTTGGAGATGTGCAGAATAGTGGACTAAGATTTGCTCCTTTTCCAGTCCATAATTCCAGCTGCCTGAATTCTCCCTCTTCAAATAAACCTTGCAAAATAAGAGAGAAAAGGCATAAATATGGTACCACGAAGTAATATAACAGCCCATAAAGCAATAAATATCAACATGAAAGCATGATGCAAAATGGACGTATCAACTCCCCCAAGCTTAGACCTCGCTTGTCCTCAAGCGAAAACCAAGTTCCATAAACATGTCCGCATGTTGAGGGACAAAGGTGTCGATAAAACATAATACGGACATGAGGGCATCATGATCACACATAGGACAGCAATACATCATAAAGATTCTTATGGGAAAGTAACAATTCCTTCACAAAGCAAAGCACGAAGCAAAAACCTTACCGAGAAGTAGCCAACAATAGTCCATAGTCATTGAAGCAATTGCAATTTATCACAACATCAGAAAGAGTCAAATAAGAGCTCGTAAGGCAAACCCACATACTCAATCATCTCTTTTGTTTTCCATAATTGTTACAACTCACATGGTACTCATGGTGTCGAAGTTTTAGCTGGACACAGAGGAAGATAGGGGCTTATAGTTTTGCCTCCCAACGGTTTACCTCGAGGGTAAAGTCAACAACAATAAAGCATAAGTACTCAACTCCAAGTTGATATATGAATATAGATCTTTCCCAAACATGTGCGGGAGTTTGGCTAATATGAGGTGGAAGCAATCGTCACATGCTAAGGGATCTCTAATCATATAACATTGTTTGGAACCAAGCAAACACAATTCATTATGTTGTCTTCCTTGTCCAACATCTACTCCTAAGCATGTAATAGTTTGGTGAGTGCTCACAATTGGAAAAGTGTCTAAGATGATATGTTTATATGTGAACCTCTCTTTCCTTATTACTTCTTATTAATTGCAACAATGACTGAGGTCTGTGTTGATTTATTCTCAACAAGTTTCAATCATCATACGTGTCATAAGTGAAGTTATCACTCTCCATAAGATCGTCTCATGATCTTTCATCCTATCGTTCTTTTCATACTATTGATCATGGCACAAAGCAAAGCCCTTGACTAAGATACTCTTTATTATATAGCTCGTCAGCTCGAATACATCGGGGGAGATGCAAAAGCAAAAGACTCAAAATAAACACTAAAGACTTATTCCTCTAAGAAAAGAAAAAATAAAAACTGAAAAGGAAAGAACTAAAACAAAGGTAAAAGCAAAATATATAAAGGTGATATGATACCAGGGCAACTCCCCCAAGCTTGGCAGAAGCCAAGGGAATTGCCCATACCAATGCTTAGTTGTCTTCCTTCGGCGGTGATGGTGGTGGAGTTGTTGGAGTAGTCTTGAGCTTGTCTAATTTCCACTTGAGCAAAAATTTCTGCTCCCTTAGATCGTCATTTTCCTCCTCAAGTTTCAACACTCTATGGAAAAGTTCATGCTTACGATCCTGCAAGAAAGGAGAAGGGATAAACAAGGTCTTAGGCTTCTTCCTATGGTCAGGGAGGCTTGACTTCTTGAACTCCACATGGGTGTTTGCAGGTTGAGGTAGAGGAGCCTCCTCTTCATCGGAACTCGTTTGTTCCTTCCCTTTGGGCTCATAGTCCTCTTCCTCATGAGTAGTCCAGCCATATGGTTCCAAGTCCCCATAGACCTTGGGGTTAGCAAGGTAGTCAGCCACATAGCTCTCCCCCTCTGAATCCTGAGAAGACATCTTGACCTAGATCTAGGCAGAAACAAGCTCGAAACGAAAACAGAGGAAAACTGCGTGATAAGGAGATCAAAACCTTAGGGCGAGTATATATTGATTTTTTCTGGACCAGAAGGAGTGCTCTGCAAGAAAGCAGAGTCCGGGAGGCACACGAGGTGCCCACAAGCTTGCCCTCCGCCACCAAGGGGTAGGGGGCGGTGGCAGGGCTTGTGGCCGCCTAGTGCACTCTCCGGGCTGCTTTTTATTTTTCTAATTTTCCAAAAATTCCAAAACGGAGGAAATTTTCTATTGGAAAAGCATCGGAGTCCAATTTCTTACCGAAACAGATACCTCTTCGTTTTCAGGGTCTGAAACAGGCTGATAAACATCCCTTATGTACTCCTCTAGAGTTATGACATTGATGATATTGGTCTCAACATTCATGGGAGTACCAGAGATGTAATGCTTGATTCTTTGCCCATTTACCACTCTAGGAAAACTTCCTTCCGTGTTATTGATTTTGGTGGCACCGGAAGGATATACTTTCTCGATAACATAGGGACCTTCCCATTTAGAGAGAAGCTTGCCAACAAAGAATCTCAAACGAGAATTGTATAGCAAGACATAATCACCTACATTGAATTCTCGTTTCTGTATTCGTTTATCGTGCCATCTCTTAAACTTTTCCTTGAACAGCTTGGCATTCTCATATGCCTGGGCTCTCCATTCATCTAATGAGCTGATATCAAACAACCGCTTCTCACCGGCAAGTTTGAAATCAAAGTTGAGCTCTTCGATTGCCCAATAAGCTTTGTGTTCCAGCTCAAGAGGTAAATGACAGGCCTTACCGTAAACCATTTTATACGGTGACATGCCCATGGGATTCTTATAAGCAGTCCTATAAGCCCATAGTGCATCGTCAAGTTTGCTAGACCAATTCTTTCGAGATCTATTGACGGTCTTTTGTAAGATCAATTTGATCTCCCTATTACTCAACTCCACTTGACCACTAGACTGAGGATGATAAGGAGATGCAACTCTATGGTTGACATCATACTTAGCGAGCATCTTGCGGAAAACACCATGAATGAAGTGTGAACCGCCATCAGTCATCAAATATCTAGGGACTCCAAATCTTGGGAAAATGACTTCTTTAAGCATCTTAATAGAGGTGTGGTGATCAGCATTTTTAGTGGGGGTAGCTTCTACCCACTTAGTAACGTAATCCACACCAACTAAGATGTGAGTGTACCCATTGGAACTCGAGAAGGGTCCCATATAATCAAAGCCCCAGACATCAAATGGTTCGATGACAAGTGAATAGTTCATAGGCATTTCGTGACGCTTACTCATATTCCCTATTCTTTGGCATTCGTCACAAGACAAGACAAACTTACGGGCATCCTTGAAGAGAGTGGGCCAATAGAAACCTGATTGCAATACCTTATGGGCAGTTCTATCTCCAGCGTGGTGTCCTCCGTAGGGTTCGGAATGACACTTCTGCAAGATCTGTCCCTGTTCATGTTCAGACACACAACGTCTAATAACACCATCTACTCCTTCCTTATAAAGGTGAGGATCATCCCAAAAGTAGTGTCTCAAATCAAAGAAGAATTTCTTCTTTTGCTTATAGGTGAAACTGGGTGGTATGTATTTGGCTACGATATAGTTTGCATAATCGGCATACCACGGTGCACTATGTGAAGTGTGGATGACATTTAATTGCTCATCAAGAAAGCTGTCATCAATAGGTCGTGGGTCATCAACGACATTCTCTAGCCTAGACAAGTTATCTGCTACAGGGTTATCAGCACCCTTTCGGTCAACGACGTGCAAATCAATTTCCTATAGCAGGAGAACCCATCTGATTAGCCTAGGCTTAGCGTCCTTCTTCTCCATAAGGTACTTAATAGCAGCATGATCAGCTTGAATAGTGACTTCTGAGTCAACTATATAAGATCCGAACTTTTCACATGCAAACACGACTGTGAAAAATTCCTTCTCCGTAGTGGCAAAGTTTCTTTGGGCATTGTCTAGAGTTTTACTAGCATAGTGAATAACATTCAACTTCTTGTCAACTCTTTGTCCTAGAATAGCACCAACAGCATAATCACTAGCGTCATACATGATTTCAAAGGGCAAGTTCCAGTCAGGTGGTTGAACAATAGGTGTGGTTATCAAAGCCTTCTTAAGTATTTCGAAGGCTTCCTCACAATACTCATCAAAAACAAAAGGAACATCCTTCTGCAAGAGGTTGGTAAGAGGCCTAGAAATCTTAGAGAAGTCTTTAATGAACCTTCTATAGAAACCAGCATGACCTAGGAAACTCCGTATACCTCTGATATCTGTGGGGCAAGGCATTTTCTCAATTGCATCAACCTTAGCCTTATCAACTTCAATGCCTCTTTCAGAAATTTTGTGTCCTAAGACGATACCTTCGTTAACCATAAAGTGGCACTTCTCCCAATTCAAGACGAGGTTGGTATCTTTGCATCTCTGTAAAACTCGATCAAGGTTGCTAAGGCAATCATCAAAGGAAGACCCGTAAATGAAGAAGTCATCACTACTAGGAAAAGGGCTATAGATGATATAGATACTAATGGCGCACCACACAAGCAGTGCGCCACTACTATATAGTAATGGCGCACCATGTGAGGTGTGCCATTAGTGTGGTGGATACTAATGGCGCACCACACTCTCGGTGCGCCACTACTATCTTTATTTTATTTTTATTTTTTTTGCAAAACTACTAATGGCGCACCAGTACCTGGTGCGCCATTAGTAACCTGCTTACTAATGGCGCATCTGTTTGTAGTGCGCCACTACTATAAAAAATGGTTTTTTTTTGCAAACTACTAATGGCGCACCAAAGCTAGTGTGCCATTAGTAACCAGTGTTACTAATGGCGCATCTGTTGATGGTGCGCCACTACTTTTTTTTTACAGAACTCCTAATGGCGCACCAGAGGAGGTGCGCCATTAGTAACCAGGGTTACTAATGGCACATATGTAGGTGGTGCGCCATTAGTAACCTGGGACCAGCTAGATATTTTGGACAGCCACCTACCACACTCACTTTCCCCACTTTCATCCTCTCCACCTCCTCCTCCAAGCTTGTCTCGGGTGCCTCCTCCTCCTCACCTCATTTGCATCATAGATTCACCCAAATTAAGTGGTTAAATTACCTTTTTTTGATAGGTAAGTAAGGTGAAAGCTTTTATGTTGTAGATCTTCTTTTTTCTCCCTCCAACAACGTGCACATGCACTTTTTATGGCCTAGCTAGATCTACGTATGTTTGTTGTGTTGCATATGTTTTTGGTGTTGCATATATGTTTGTGTTTGCACGTACCGGTATTTGAAATGCGATAGTTGCCAATATTTTCCCGGCATGTTGGTTCATTTCCGTTTCGGCGAGAATTTGGCACTATGCATTCTTTTTTGTCCTATTTTTAGGCAAAGTCATGCCAATTTTTTTTTTGGTTCTAAAATATCGTTTTGCTCTACCCCGCAGGCGACCATGGTCCGCACGATGACCGAAGGCATCGTGAATAGGTTTTTGAGCTCCGTGAAGGCCGAGATGCTTCAAAAGAACGAGACGGAGATAAGATGTCCGTGTCGAAGATGCAAGCTGAAGAGCCTTATGGACCCGGATTCCGTAAAGGTGCGGGACCACCTGCTCTTGCGTGGTTTCATGGATGGTTATCGGTGGCAAGGTGATGAAGATGATTATGAAGTCGTCCATGGGGGTCGGGAAAGAAATGAGGAAGGGCATGAGCAAGACAACCGCGGCGAGGGCGGGCAAGAAGACGAAGAATCTCCAGGACACAGTCATCATGTAGAAGATGTCGGACATGATGATGAGGAAGATGCCGGAGCAGACGAAGGGCATGATCATGAAGATGAAGATGCCGGAGTAGACGATGATGGACCATCGATGGCCTGGGTGCAGGACCCTCATATTCAAGAGCTGCTTCTCAAGCAGACAGATAACGCAAGAGCTGCCGCCCGAGAGAAAGCCAAGCTGGATCAACTGGAGATAGACGCGGTTACTCCATTGTATGAAGGATGCAGGTCCGAGGATACCCGCCTGAAAGTAACGCTCATGGCTCTGGAGATGAAGGTAAAACACAAAATGACCGACGCATGCTTCGACCAGAACATGTCATTCTGGCACGAACGTCTTCCCAAGGGGAACAAGTGCCCGACCAGTTTCGAGGAGGCGAAGAAAATCGTGTGTCCTCTGGATTTACCGCACATGAAATACCATGTGTGCATGAACAATTGCATCATTTATCAGGACGAGCACGCGGAGTCTACCATATGTCTGGTGTGCGGCGTCAGTCGATACAAGAAGAGGAAGAAAGCTCCTCGAAAAGTGGTGTGGTACTTTCCGATCACTCCTCGTCTGCAACGGTATTTCGTGGACCCTAAGGTAGCAAAGCTCCTGCGTTGGCACGCGGATAGGGAGGAGAAAAAGCGAGAAGATGACGGAAATGATCCGGAGATAAATAAAAAGACAAGATGCTGAGTCACCCTAAGGATGCGAGCCAGTGGCAAGCGTTGAACTACGAATACCCAGAATTTGGGGATGATCCAAGGAACATCGTGCTGGGCGTGAGCACCGATGGAGTCAATCCGTTTGGCAGCCAGAGAAGCACACATATCACCTGGCCTGTGTTTGTGTGGATGTACAACCTTCCCCCCTGGTTGTGCATGAAGAGGAAGTACATTCACATGAGTATGCTAATTGAAGGGCCGAAACAACCAGGGAACGACATCAATCTATATCTGGGGCTGCTGAAAGAGGAGCTAGACACGCTGTGGAAAACGCCAGCCAATACGTGGGACGCCGCAGAGAAAGAATATTTCCCTATGAGAGCCGCACTGCTCACGACGGTGCACGACTATCTCGGTTACGGATATCTCGCGGGGCAGGTGGTCCACGGATTTTCTAGATGCGTCAGGTGCATGGATGACACAATGTATCGCCAGCTAGATAGAGATCCCGGGTCTTCAAAAATCGTGTTCATGGGACATCGAAGGTGGCTTCGCGACGATGACACATGGAGAAAACGCAAGGATCTGTTCAATGGTGAAACCGAACCCCGAAGACGCCCCCTTATGAGGAGCGGCGAGGAAATATACGAGCTGTTGAAAAATTGGAAAGAGTGCCCACCACCGGGAAAGGCGCCAGAGCCGGGAAAGAAGCGAAAGGCGCCAGAGCCGCTGCTGAAGGTATGGAAAACAAGGTCTGTTTTCTGGGACTTGTCGTACTGGAAGATCCTCCGTGTGCCTCACAGCCTTGATGTCATGCATATCACGAAGAACGTGTGCCAGAGTCTGCTTGGTACCCTGCTCAACATGCCAGAGAGGACCAAAGATGGACCGAAAGCAAGGGCAGACTTGAAATCAATGGGCATCAGGGAGGAGCTTCACGCTAATAATGATGATGATGATGATGATGATGATGAGGCGAAGCAGGACACGGAAAGTCGTCGCAAAGGCAAAAAGTCCAAGAAGACCGGAAATGACTTCCCTCCCGCGTGCTTCACTCTAAGTCAGGAGGAGATCGATCAGTTTTTCACCTGCCTCGTAGGAGTAAAACTTCCTTACGGTTACGCGGGGAAGATAAGCAGATACCTAGACTCAGCGAAGCAGAAGTTTAGCAGGATGAAGTCTCACGACTGTCACGTGTTGATGACGCAGATACTTCCAGTTGCAATCCGTGGGATCATGGACGCGCGCGTCCGTGAAACTCTATTTGGCCTATGCAACTTTTTCGACGTCATCTCTCAGAAGTCGGTTGGCGTGAGGCAACTCAGAAGGCTACAGGAAGAGATCGTGGTGATACTATGCGAGCTTGAGATGTACTTCCCACCCGCATTCTTCGATGTTATGGTGCATCTGCTGGTCCATATCGTGGAGGATATCATCCAACTCGGGCCGACGTTCCTGCACAGCATGATGCCGTTCGAAAGGATGAATGGTGTCATCAAAGGATACGTTCGCAACATGTCACGTCCAGAGGGAAGCATAGCCAGGGGCTTTCTGACCGAAGAGTGCATTTCCTACTGCATGAATTATCTAGGCATCGAGAACCCCGTTGGTCTGCCCGTCAACAGGCACCTCGGCAGGCTCGCAGGATGGGGTCACCGTGAGGGTCGCCGCGAAATGCATGTCGACTTCGAGGGTCGACTCGCCGACTTTGAAAGAGCAAACCTAGTCGCGCTACAACACATAGACGTGGTCGATCCTTGGGTCGTAGAGCACAAAACCTTTATTGAAAAGACGTACAATGACCGAGGCCAACAGAGGACGGACGGAGATATAATCAAAGAGCACAACTCATGTTTCACGCGTTGGTTCAAGCAGAAGCTACTGTCGTACCCTTTACATGAGGATTCTTCCGCGGAAGAACAACTCATATTCGCCTTGTCACAGGGCGCCGAGCACAACCTGATGACGTATGAGGCGTACGATACCAACGGCTACACATTCTACACCGAGGGAAAGGACATGAAGAGCGATGGTTAACAGAACTCCGGGGTAACGATGGAATCCTACACCGGTAACGACAAGGACAGGTACTATGGAAGGATCGAGGAGATCTGGGAGCTGAGCTACGCTGGAGAGAAGGTCCCGATGTTCCGTGTCAGATGGGCCAAGAGCGTCATAAAAGAAGACCGGTATTTAATCACCATGGTTATACCCGAAGCCAAATCCAAGACCGCGGGCGCAAACGTCACCGCGAAAAATGAGCCATGGGTACTCGCTTCCCAAGTGGACCAATGCTTCTTCATTACCGACCCGCCAAAGCCCAGTCGTGTTGTCGTGAGGAGAGGCAAAAGTAAGATCATCGGAATGGATGGAGTCGCCAATGAGCAAGACTTCGACAAGTACGGCGACCCGAAGATGGAACATGACGACGATGATGAAGTACCGGCATACACCACAAGAAGAAGCAGGACCACCCTACCTAAAGGACGTCCGTTCAAGAGAAGAACTCCATTTACGAAAAATAAGGGCAAGAAGATTGTGAACAAATAGCTAGCTAAGATCGATTGTATTTAAATTTGATGATATTTTTTCATATTCAATATGAAAAAATATTGAATATTCATGAGGACACTCGATCTCGATCCCCTCCATCTCGATCGCTATCACCCCTCACAAGATCCCCCTCGCCGCCGAGCACCCCCCGCACCCTCCCCCGCTCCACCGCACTAGATGTTGTTGTGAGGCACTAGATATTCATAGGCATCTAATTGCAAACATCAAAAAAAAATACTAGACATCTACTTGCAAACATAAAAAAATACTAGGCACTTCTCAAACCAAGGTGCAACCAGCACAAGAAAACAATGCATAGACAAAAAGGAAAAAAAGAGAGGGGAAGAGGATTCGAACCCGCAACCTCCTGCTAGGAGGCAAAACCCACGGACCACTGCGCTGCTACTTCGGAGGTTAACAACATAGAGAAGGCGCACCTCATATACATGCGCCATTACTGTCTAAAAAAACATTCTAATGGCGCACCGCTCGGGGTGCGCCATTCCTAAGCCGGGTCGCGCCCTCCTCTTCTCCCGCGGCCTCCCCCCTACCAACTTTCCACCAAACAGCAGCGCCCGCCGTCTCCCCGCTCACCGACCATCGTCAGACCTGCTTGCTTTCTTGCTTGCTTTGTGGGATTCGACCCGGGTTCCGGCGCCGCCCGGCTCGATCCAGAGGGCCGCCGCCCAGCCCAGCCCAGCGGCCACGCCGGAGGCGTGGGGGATTCCGGTTGGACTTCTCCTCGCGGCGGTGACCGACGGCTTCCGCGTTCGTGGTTGGGCTTCGACGAGGTGAGTAGCAGAGCACCACCGACGGCTCCTTCAGATTCCGGTGAGTCGTCTTCCACCTCTCCCGTTCATCCCCTTCTCCTCGCGGCGGTGACATAGGGTTAGGTTTAGGAGCTCAGAATCTCTCGCATCGCTTTGGGTTTGTCCACCACATTGCGCAATCCATAACCAACTGTAACAGCATCAAAGTAGCGGTCCGGTTGTTAAGCTGGTCGAAAGAAAAACACATTCAGGAAGAAATTGTGTTGTAGTTAGATTTATGTTCTGACTGTCGTCTTGGAAGAAATTGTGCTCTCTGCACTGTTATTCAGATCTGAGTAATCGTGTTCAGCACCCGAAAACTTCTGAAGAAATGCTAATGTCGCTGCTTCAATCTGACTCGTACGTGTGCATGTTCCCAGTTTTGTTTCTGCCGAGTCCTTACTATTGTGACCATATTGTCATGTGCTCTCGGCACCATGTTGTTTTCTCCATCTGGATCTAAATGAATACTACTAGTAATGTTGCATCAATCTGTTTCAATTTTGTGGATGATCCTTCACTTCCACAGAATTCTTACAGTTTGTTGGCTTCTATCTGTTACTAGTAATGTTGCATCAATCATATTGTAGACGTCTTGCTCTGCTTCTCTGTTTGTTGGCTTCTATCTATTTAGGCAATTATTTAAGGAGTAATGCTACATGTAGGGCGTTCTACGGAAGATTTACAGGCTCATTAAGAGTGATTGGTTGGAATTTACTTAAAGAGGACGATCCCACCGGTGAAATCAGGGGGAGAGCCGTTAGCTTAGGCCACGTCCTCCTCCCGTAAAAGCTGATCGAAAGAAAAACACATTTTGCATATCCTAATTGGAAAAAAACTGCACGTAACAGGAACTTCAGAATTCCCAAGCTCTCACATTGGGGGTGCTCACTTGATGTTCTTGTAGCAAGCCTTCCATCGCTGGTCCTGACGGCTAGCAGCAGTTTGTAGTTGCTGCCCTGACGCCCATCACCTGTGACATTCGAGAGAGGTTGGTACCATGATATTGACAACCCAAATAAGATTGCTTGGATATTCTGAACCCTGAAGCCAATCCGACATTTCAGCAGAGCACCGACCTCTCCGTCTAGGCCGACCTTCTGAGACAGAAGGAACGCCAAATCCCCGCTCCCGCAGCAGAGATCAAGAACCCGATCCCCTCTCTTCGCCCTGATGTTCAGAAAACAAAAACAAAAAAAATTCCCATCAACCAGTTGTCTTCTGAATTCACATTGATGCGACTAGCACTAGTGATGTACAGTACATACTTGGACCAAGAGACGCAGATGCGCTTCCACGTCCGGTGCTGCCCCGGGCTGAGCACGTCATTGAGCCAGCTTTTTTGAACTGCCCCGGTGTCGTCATCGCTTTCTAAGTGACCCTGTCATGGTTTTGGTTCTGTTTTTAAAGAGGAAAGCCAGTTTTTTCAGGCTTCAAGAAAATAATTTCCCAGAATATTACTGCTAAGCCCAAGCTTGCTAATCGGCATATACTTCTCTGTGATATATTGCTAATGTCTGCTCTGATGTGCTTGGTATTGTAAAGTGCCTTTTTTTCTACATCAATATCCTTTATGCATCCAAGTTATCAAACTATGTGAACTAGAAATGATAATAGAGAGAATTGATCATTACTTTTCTGAACTGTTGCAGAAGTCTCAATAGTTCTTTCAAGTTCGTACATTGAAAGGCTTGTTTCACAAATAGAGAGAGGCTTAGCTCTGGATCAGGAGCAAGACCTTTCCAACTTATACCAAGCTCAGGTCTGGTTGGTGGTTTAAGTTGCAAATCTAAGGTAACATCAGCTGCTCCACTCTTATTAGAAAGTTGATATGCATTCGACGGTTTCAGAGTATTGTCAATATTTAGACTCAGTTGACTGCTGACTGAAGAAAAGGGTGCCACTGAGGGAACATGTGCTTTCTGATGCTGAAAGATTCTATGATGGGGTATGTTCAAGCCAGCTTGCATTGTAGGAAAACCTTCAAGTTGATCAACCGGATCCGGTGATACATTAAGATCTAAATTAGATAGTTTTCCCAAGCTAGCGTTAGAAGAAGATTCTGTGCCACTTGTTGTTCGCACATCCTTGGGAGGTCTTGCTGAAGGAAAAATAGAAAACCCCTGATCTAGTTTCTCTCTCTTGACAGGGGAACTTGAGTTGATTTTGGCATTCTGACAAGACGCTAACTGTAAATCTAGAGTTAGAAACTTGTGACTCTGTGATCTGGCAACGGGAGCAACACTCCCTAGTCTACCACTCTCTCCACGAGAGGGGGTCTCATTTGAGCCATTAAGTAGCACGCCTTTCTTCTCGTTCGTTGCTGGAGTAAAACATCTACTGGGAATATCTGATTTAGATCTATTCAAGACAGGCTCATTGCTAAAGACCAGCAACTACCAAGTAATATTTTCACATAGGTTCTTGAAACTCTGTAAAACAAAAACTCATACTACTAACTAGTTATGCCCGTGGTCAGCCACCGAACCCGATGCTCCAAAACCAGAATTGGCACTCTAGTGGAGATGTCATTTGTTCTACTTCCATCACCCCCTGGGCTTAAATACACATAATGTGACTCTGCCCGCTTATTTCACTAGCATTGATACAAGAGGCTTATTTCACTAGCATTGATACAAGAGGCTTATTTCACTAGCCTGCCAAGATTTCTTGCAGATTTCATATTTAACATGATCTATTTAACCTTTTTTTCTTATCAGTTTCATCCTTATATGACTCTGCAACATAATAAAGGTGGTTCAAGAAAGTTGTGCACATGCAAGAAACTTGGTAGTAGTATTAGTAGTTTGGGATATTCGTTTCTGAGCCCGGGCTCACCCTTCTCCGAGCTCTCCGACCATCGTGTCGTGATGATTTTGCAGGTACCCCCGAGAGGCCCTTGAGTTTGCCGGAATGTCGATCAACTTCCGTTCCGGCAAATTCGGGTACTCCATATGTCCTATTTTCAGCAAAGGTCATGCTGAAATTTTCCGTGAATTTTAGCATGACTTTTGCTAAAAATAGGACATATGGGGTACTTGCGACTAATGCATGGGCCGGGGTATCTTATTACTTAATTAAGTAGGATCAACTGCCCCTTTATTCTTGCTGCATTAAACCGTAGGTGGCAATAGAGCCAAGTGATTAGGCCCAACTTTTTGACCAAACTTTTCTCCTATTTAGAGCGAAACATGGCCCACAACGATGAGGCCGGCGGTTCGGGCAAGCCATTCTGGGAGCTGTCCCAGGAGATGGAGGAAGAACATCACCGCTATGAGGACGCCGCGGAAGACACCGATCCCGAGTACACAGCCCCTAGTGGCGTCGGGGATGACACCACTGATGGTGTCGTCGAGGATGCCACCACTGATGATGGCAGTGCACGCACAGATGGCAGCCAATCGAAGAGGAAATGGAAGGACCGGCGCCTGAACGTGCTCAGCACCGTAAAGGAGGAATTTACTGAAGTGAACTCTGATGGGTATCCAACGGCGCCCAAAGAAATAGTCAAGGGGTACGCGGTTCAGCTCGGGTGCATTCTCCGGAGCACTGTCTCGATCAACACCGAGAACCTAAGGCATAAGGACCGAGGGAATTTGCGCAACCTCCTCTTCACGAAGCTGCACGAACGATACAAGTTCCCCGGTGATGTCGCAAACACACGCCTCTCAAGGAATAAAGTGAACAGTGCCGCCCTCACGAAGATGAGCAAGGCCCTGTCTACTTGGAGAAGCGTGGTCAAGAGAATGATTGACAAAGGTGATAGTTATGAGAAGATCAAGGCAAAAAATCCTTCGATCAGCGAAGATGACTACAAGGAGTTCAAGATCAAGTGCGAGAGCAAGGCAACCGCGGAATCAAGTCAATGGGGGAAAGAAATGCGGGAGTTGAACTTAGGGGTCCACCAACTCGGTCTCGGCGGTTACAGAGTGGCGGAACCTATATGGGACAAGGAGGACGCGGAGCGTGCCGAGCAAGGCCTACCAGCCTGCTTCGAGAAATACGATGACAAGCAGACCAGGAACTATGTCAGGGCCCGGTACAAGGTGGACCCAGTAACAAAGGAGCTTACCACGGATGCGAAGACCAGGGCGCTTGAGCGTGTTCTGGTAAGGAATACACCCCACGTAATTAGCTCCATATGGTTGCATTCTAATTAATGAAGCCAAATTTCTAAATGGTTCATTCCTTCTGCAGGACACTAAAAGCAGTAGCGCGGGGTCGTCTCAGAGCTCCCATTGGGACACCAATTTAAATAGGGCGTTTAACATAATGAAAAACAAGGATAAGTCCAGTAAGCCGTCGTCAGCAAAAGTGGCGCGGATTCCGGAGATGGTCCAAGAGCTAGTGCAACACCAAGTGGGAGGGGTGATCACCGCCATTGTGCCTACCTTGATTGAGGGGCTGCAGGCGTGGATTGCGGGCGGCCAACAGGGGCCGCCCCTGATTCCCAGCTTCACGGCCAGCAACTCGCACAACGCGCAGGCGACGCCATTGGTGTCTCCGGCGCCGGTCAGCACCTCGGCAGCAAGCGGCCCCTCCGTCACTTGCACGCCCGCCGTTGGCGGTGCCTCGACATTAGCCAAGCTCGACGCCATCACGGTAACTAAGCCTCTCTCGGCCGATGACTTCATCTCCTTGCCTTTGACTGGGCATCCCCTGACGCCCTACATGTTTTTGCAGGGCGCCGGCGCCAACGTTCCATGCACTCTCCTGCACTTCATGGGCGGCGAGTTGATCGATGTCGCCAAGGGCAGAACCGTTCAACCGGGCAACCCCACGTTCCACGGTAAACCGATGCCACCCACCATGTATAGGGTTCAACTAGTTCGGGTGCTGCCAGGCTGCGACGACTTGTTACCTCCGTTCCACCCTGCTGGGGCCGACATAGATGATGTGATGACCCTCAGCGCCTGCTTAAGCTGGACCTTGCTTTGGCGGAAGAGCCAGATTCGTTTGGGGGCGGGGGACACCACCCCACAGACAACACCGCCAGTCGTGCCGGCGCCAAGCCATGGCAAGACCGCCGCAACGCTACC
Organism: Hordeum vulgare subsp. vulgare; assembly: GCF_904849725.1. NCBI lineage: Eukaryota > Viridiplantae > Streptophyta > Magnoliopsida > Poales > Poaceae > Hordeum > Hordeum vulgare. Next base: position 342,575,087 of record NC_058520.1, on the reverse strand, counting down.
GGACATGCATATGGCACAGGATCCGGACATGCGTATGGCACAGGTTCCGGACGACGACGATGACGACGATGGTACATTTACCAAGGTCGATAAGTACTTTGCCGAACATGGGTACGGTGAGGAATTCTTGGGGCCTCCTTCTCAAGAACCCAACCCTGCAAAAGACGACCACGATCTAGCTGGTACCGCGGAGAAACCCAATTGCAACAGGCGTTGTCTGGCGTTTAGTTTTGAGGAGACGCCTCCAGCTGCCGCCTTCACCGAGCCTCAGATAGCCGAGGTGCGAAATATTATCAGCCCCAACACACTCAAGAAGGTGGTCTCTGAGCAGATGAACTGGATCCCATTACATTAGCAGAAGAAGGGACGGAAAAGACAGACTAACAAGGGTGCGAGCCAGCCGGCACTGAGTACGATCCGTGCTCTGGACGGGCCACCTTCACCTAAGGATATCTCGAGGAGGGTGCATGTGGCGGGTAGGCCGATGCTACCGACTAATCTGCTCAATGCTGCAACCGGTGCTATGCGGAGTCTGCATGACGGTGTTCTTTGTTTGGAGAAGCGGCGTCTCTCCGAGAATAATGTGGCATACCTGGTTTTCGTGGCCAAGGTGCCAGAGGGCAAGGGCTTTGTCGATAGCGCCATCGGTGGTATGATCGTCCTGCGGTTTGCTAACATCTTCGCTATGTTTAACCTTCATCCGCTGCACTACACCTTCGTTCGGCTATTTTCGCTGAGTATGGAGATGCATATCATTAGAGACAAGACCCCGGACCTAGTGATAGTCGACCCCTTCTATATGCGTGCCAAGATCTTGGGCAGCGCTAGGGACCGGCAAGTCGCGAGTTCATACCTCGAAGGCGTCATTCTGGCAAACTCAGAAAAGGATAACTTCCTCGTGCCTTACTTTCCCTGGTAAGTTATCCCCTCATCGCCACGTAACATATGATTTCTTAGATTTTGATCGTCCTTTTTTTTCTAACATTCCGTGTTTTGTACAGTGACACACGTTGCACACTCATCCTCTTAAGCCTGAAATATTCCACGGCCATGTATTTTGACTCGGACCGTCAGTCAAAAAAAGACTACACAAATATCAAGAAAGTTCTTGATGAAGCTCTTCCCGGCTACGCCATATCTGGAGGCACCTTCAGTAGGACAAGTCTCAGGCACGGCAAGCACGTGTTCACCCACAATACGACGTTCGCCTGCGTCAAGCAGCCGCCTGGCAGTCAGAAGGATTCCTACTACGCCCTCCATCACATGCGGGCGATCATACGGGACAGTAATCACCTTCGGCTACCAAATAATCTCAAAGATTGGGCCGCACGCTTGTCGGCAATCCAGGATGCGGACATCAGACAAGAATTCTTTCGCATCCAGTCGGAGTTTGCGGAAATCATCCATCAAGATGTCCTTCGTACCTCGGGGCAGTTCTACCTCAGATCTCCGTTGTCCAATAGTGAGATAGATACAATGCTACAAATGCAGGCTGACAAAAACCGCAATTTCATGACCATCACGAAAGACGGCGGCTTCATCCACGTTCCCGTGAATCGCTACTAATTCATGTTGCAATATTAAACTTTAATGAACTGGTATGTCTCTTTGGTTTGGACAGTCGTTCAACTTATATATAATCGATGCTATTTATTAGTAGGACCATGAATCGTGTTGTTATAGTTGTAATATTAAACTTTAATGAACTTGTATGTCTCTGTGAATTGCTACTAACGTTTTGTTTGGCTAGTGCATAGAGATGCCGTCGTATGTCGTGTACAAGGGTAAGGTTCCCGGAGTCTACGACGACTGGGAGGAGTGTCGGAGACAGGTTCACTGATTCAGCGGTAACAGTTACAAAGGGTACACCACAAGGGTGGAGGCGGAAGTTAGATACGCGCGCTATCTAGCGGGAGAGAGGAGGGAGCGTTGGAGGAACCGGATGAAGACCAGTTTCATTGCGATTATGCTCATCGTGATGACCGCAGCTCTCTTCTATATGTGATGGTAGTTTAGATGGTCGATATCGACTTGTAATGTGAAGACAAACTCGCTACTCGCGGTCTCGAGACTTGTAATGTTCTAACTTTGTTCGGTATTTTAAATTCGGAGACTAATATGATGAATTGTATTCGGAGACTAATCTTCTATTGTATTCGATAAATCTGTTGTTTATATGTTGTGCTATCTATATTCTGTGCAATAATATATTTTGTAATCTGTGCAAATATAAAAAAATAAAAAAATACCTAATATTCATACTAGTGGCGCATCACTCAGCACACTAGTGCGCCATTAGTAAGCCAGAGCATATGGGTAAATATGGCCCTGGGAGGCATACTAATGGCGCACCAGGATATATACTAATGGCGCACCAGTATCTATACTAATGGCGCACCGGGATCTATACTAATGACACACGAGGATATATACTAATGGCGCACTACCTGGTTCGCCATTAGTATACCAGATACTAATGGCGCACCGTGAGCAATACTAATGGCGCACTACCTGGTGCGCCATTAGTATACCAGATACTAATGGCGCACTTGTAGTGCGCCATTAGTAAAAAAATCTAATGGCGTGATGCTAGTGGCGCACCTATAGTGCGCCATTAGTAGCAAAAAATGGTGCGCCATTAGCAAGCCTTTTCCTAGTAGTGCATCCATGAAAACCTCGACAATCTTTTCACAAAAGTCAGAGAATATAGCCATCATACATCTTTGGAAGGTGGCAGGTGCATTGCATAAGCCAAAAGGCATATGTCTATAGGCAAAGGTACCAAAGGGGCAGGTGAAAGTGGTTTTCTCCTGATCAGATTGTGCAACGGGTATTTGCGAAAAACCTGAATAACCGTCTAGAAAGCAGAAGTGGGTGTGCTTTGATAGCCTTTCTAGCATTTGGTCGATAAACGGCAAAGGATAATGATCTTTCCTGGTTGCCTTGTTCAGTTTCCGGAAGTCTATCACCATCCTATAGCCGGTAATAATCCTTTGTGGGATTAGTTCATCCTTATCATTAGGAACGACGGTGATACCTCCCTTCTTAGGTACGCAATGTACTGGACTTACCCAATCACTATGAGCAAAAGATAAATGATTCCTGCTTCCAGAAGCTTTAATACTTCTTTTCTAACGACCTCTTTCATCTTAGGATTTAGTATCCTTTGATGATCAGCAACTGGTTTAAAGTCAGGATCGGTTTTAATCTTGTGCTGACATAGAGTAGGACTAATACCCTTAAGATCATCAAGAGTATATCCAATAGCAGCACGGTGCTTCCTCAGAGTTTTTAGTAACTTCTTCTCTTCTTGTTCTAAGGGGAGAGCACTAATAATGACATGATATATCTCCTTCTCATCAAGATAGGCATACTTAAGAGTATCAGGCAACTGTTTAAGCTCGAACACAGGATCACCCTTTGGTGGGGGAGGATCCCCAAGCAGTTCAACAAGCAGATTATTCTTGAAAATAGGATATTGTTCTAAGACAATTTTATCTATCTCATCTCTCTCCTCCATATGCATATCATTTTCATGCTCAAGAAGATATTGCTCTAAAGGATCCGTAGGAGGTACGGCAATAGAGGCAAGAGCAATAATTTCATCTCTACCAGATGACTCTCTTTCATGGGGTTGTCTTCCAAACTTGGAGAAGTTAAATTCATGAGACACACCCTCGAAACTAACTGTGACAGTCTTCTTAATGCAATCAATGTGAGCATTGACAGTGTTGAGAAAGGGTCTACCGAATATGATGGGACAAAAGCTATCTTGTGCAGTGCCAAGGACGAGGAAATCAGTAGGATACTTCATCTTACCACACAGGACTTCTACGTCTCTCACAATTCCCAGAGGGCAGATAGTGTCTCTATTAGCTAGCGTAATAGTGACATCAATGGGTTCTAACTCAACAGGTGCAATCTCATCTTTGATTTCATCATATAGAGAACGGGGTATTGCACTAACACTAGCTCCCATATCACATAAACCATGGTAACAGTGATCTCCTATCTTGACAGAAACAACAGGCAGGCCAACTACAGGTCTGTATTTGTCTTTCGCGTGAGGTTTAGCAATTCTAGCGGAGTCCTCACAGAATTTGATAACATGCCCATATATGTCTTCGGCTAAGAGATCTTTGATAATAGCAACACTAGGTTCAACTCTAATCTCCTCAGGGGGTGCAAGTGGTCTAATGTAACCCCTACATATCACAGTTGGAGCTTTAGAATAATCCTTTATCCTAGAAGGGTATGGTGGTTTCTTAGTATAAGCACAAGGAACAACATGATCACTAAAAGCAATGACTTTCTCCTCAACTAGATTGGTTTTGGCAATGTTGCTTTCTACAGGAGGATGATATTTAAACCACTTCTCTTTGGGAAGATCAACATGAGCAGCAAAAGATTCACATAGAGAAGATACTATCTGATGTCAACTATTCTTCCCCTTTGCAACGGCACCAGAAGAATGCTGTTAGCACTCTCCGGCAATCGAAACTAGAAGAGTGTTGTTGACGCCCACCAGCGTGTGGGATAGTAGCAGTTTTCGAGGGTAGAGTATTCGACCCAAATTTGTTGATTCGCACGACGGGAGGTGAGAGAATACTCTGAAGTATTAGCAGCTGAATTTATCAGATTCAACCACACCTGAAAGATTAGTATCTGCAAGCAAAGTAGTAACAACAAAGTAGCGAGTAACGGCTGTGTAACGAGCAATAGCAGCGGCAAGGAAAAGAAGTAGTGATAGCAGTAGCAAGTAGCAACAATAGCAAGCGACAGTAGTAGCAACAGTAGCAGCAGAGCAAGACAAGTAACAGTAGTAGCAACAGTAGGAAAAACTCGTAGGCAATGGGTCGGTGATTTTTTTTTGATGATATTCATCATGCAACAACTATAACATGGAGAGATATGTGGCTAGCTCCCGTTCGTCAATGTGATGTAGGCATGCATTCCATGTGTCGTCATACGTGCTTAGGGAAAAGAACTTGCATGACATCTATTGTCCATCCCTCCCATGGCAGCGGGGTCCAAAAGGAAACTATGGGATATTAAGTTTCTCCTTTTAATAAAGAACCGGACCAACGCATTAGCACTTGGTGAACACATGAACTCCTCAAACTATGGTCATCACCGGGAGTGGTTCCGGTTATTGTCACTCCGGGGTTGCCGCATCATAACACATAGTAGGTAACTACAACTTGCAAGATCGGATCTAAAACACACATATATTGGTGACAACATAATAATTTCAGATCTGAAATCATGGCACTCGGGCCCTAGTGACAAGCATTAAGGATGGCAAAGTAGTAGCAACATCAATCTCAGAACATAGTGGATACTAGGGATCAATCCCCATCAAAACTAACTATTTTACATGATAGATCTCATCCTACTCATCACCGCCCAGCAAGCCTTAGAATAGATTACTCACGAACGACGAAGAGCTTCATGGAATTGGAGAGGGAAGAAGGTTGATGATGACGATGGTGACGATTTCCCCTCTCCGGAGCCCAACACGGACTCCAGATCTGCCCTCCAGATGAAGAACGGGTGGTAGCGGCGCCTCCGTGTCATAAACACGACGAAAACTTCTCTTTTTATTTTTTCTGGGACGAAAGTGAACTTATAGACCTGAGGTTGGGGGCGACAGAGCCGTGTGGGCCCCACAAGCCTGCCCACCGCCACCAGGGGGTGGTGGCGGAGCCAGGGCTTGTGGCCCACTGGCCCACCCCCTCAGGTGGAACTTGGCGTAGATATTTTTCTTATTTGCCAAAACTGCTCCCCGTAGATTTTCAGGACGTTTGGAGAACTTTGATTTCTGCACAAAAATAACACCAAGGCAATTCTGCTGAAAACAACGTTAGTCCAGGTTAGTTCCATTCAAATCATGCAAATTAGAGTCCAAAACAAGGGCAAAAGAGTTTGGAAAAGTAGATACGATGCAGACGTATCACTATCTCACAGTCAAGTCCATACTTAGCGCTAAAGTCTCTAAAAGTGTTTGTCTCAACAAAAGATTTAACGCAATCAAACTGGAAATTCATACCTGACTCCTTACCTTCCTCCAGCTCCCAATCTTCAGAGTTGCGTTTGATTCTCTCCAATAAATTCCACTTGTGGTCAATATCCTTCTTCATAAAACAACCGGTACAAGAAGTGTCGAGCATGGTACGATCTTCATGAGAAAGCCGAGCATAAAAGTTTTGAGTGATGATTTCTCTCGAGAGCTCATGATTGGGGCATGGATATAGCATTGATTTAAGCCTCCCCCAAGCTTGAGCTATGCTTTCCCTATCACGAGGCCAAAAGTTATAAATAAAGTTCCGATCACGATGTACTAAATGCATAGGATAGAACTTTTGATGAAATTCCAATTTCAACCGATTGTAGCCCCATGATCCAGTATCATCACATAGCCTATACCATGTCAACGCCTTATCCTTCAAAGATAAAGGAAATACTTTCTTATTTACCTCATCCTCGGGCAAACCTGCAAGCTTAAATAAACCACAAACTTCATCTACATAGATTAGATGCAAGTCTGGATGTGAAGATCCATCTCCTATAAAAGGATTAGCCAGCAGTTTCTCAAGCATACCCGAAGGAATTTCATAAAATATATTTTCAGTAGGTAACTCAGGTTGAGGAACAACTCCTCGTGCTTCCGTTTGTGGTGAAGATACCCCGAAAAAACTCCTCAAAGGAACAGTTTCCATAGTGACAAGTGACAATAAATTTCAGCACACTATAAAAATGTTTCCTCACCAATTTCCACTTACCAAAGGCGCTTCACTCCCCGGCAACGGCGCCAGAAAAGAGTCTTGATGACCCACAAGTATAGGGGATCAATCGTAGTCCTTTCTATAAGTAAGAGTGTCGAACCCAACGAGGAGCAGAAGGCTCTGATAAGCAGTTTTCAGCAAGGTAATAACTGCAAGCACTGAAAGTAGCGGTAACAAGTGATTGTGTAGCGAGGTGAAACGTAGCAAGAAAAAAGTAACAAGTAACAAGTAGTAGCAACGGTGCAGCAAGTGCCCAATCCCTTTTGTAGCAAGGGACAAGCCTGAACAAAGTCTTATAGGAGGACAAACGCTCCCGAGGACACACGGGAATTTCTGTCATGCTAGTTTCATCATGTTCATATGATTCGCGTTCGTTACTTTGATAGTTTGATATGTGGGTGGACCGGCGCTTGGGTACTGCCCTTACTTGGACAAGCATCCCACTTATGATTAACCTCTCTCACAAGCATCCGCAACTACAAAAGAAGAATTAAGACAAAGTCTAACCATAGCATTAAACTAGTGGATCCAAATCAGCCCCTCACGAAGCAACGCATAGACTGGGGTTTAAGCTTCTGTCACACCAGCAACCCATCATCTACTTACTACTCCCCAATGCCTTCCTCTATGCCCAAGTACGGTGAAGTGTTATGTAGTCGACGTTCACATAACACCACTAGAGGAAAAGACAACATACAACATATCAAAATATCGAACGAATATCAAAGTCACATGACTATTATCAGCATGACTTATCCCATGTCCTCAGGAACAAAAGTAACTACTCACAAAGCATAATCATAATCATGATCAGAGGTGTAATGAATAGCATCAAGGATCTGAACATAAACTCTTCCACCAAGTAATCCAACTAGCATCAACTACAACGAGTAATCAACACTACTAGCAACCTTACAAGTACCAATCAGAGTCGTGAGACGGAGATTGGTTACAAGAGATGAACTAGGGATTGGAGAGGAGATGGTGCTGATGAAGATGTTGATGAAGATGCCTCCCCTCCGACGAGAGGAGTGTTGGTGATGACGATGGCGACGATTTCCCCCTCCGGGAGGGAAATTTCCCCGGCAGGATCGTCCTGCCGGAGCTCTAGATTGGATCTGCTCAAGTTCCGCCTCGTGGCGGCGGCGAAACCACGAAAAAGCTCCCGAATGAATTTTTTTCTGGACCAAAACCCTTCATATAGCAAAAGAGGGGGGCTAGTGGGCGTCAGGGAGCCCACAAGCCCCCACTCCACCACCAGGGGGTGGCGGTGGCAGGGCTTGTGGCGCCCTGGCAGCCCCCCTCCGGTACTTCTTTTGCCCAGTATTTTTTATATAATCCCAAAAAATTCCACGTAACTTTTCAGAGCATTTGGAGATGTGCAGAATAGTGGACTAAGATTTGCTCCTTTTCCAGTCCAGAATTCCAGCTGCCTGAATTCTCCCTCTTCAAATAAACTTGCAAAATAAGAGAGAAAAGGCATAAATATGGTACCACAAAATAATATAACAGCCCATAAAGCAATAAATATCAACATGAAAGCATGATGCAAAATGGACGTATCAGCCAGCCAGCTGGGCCGAGGCACCCAAGGGGGGTTAGTTTTATTATTTTTCCTTTTAATATTTTTTATTATTTAGTTTTTATTTATTCTAGTAAATAAAGGACTTTCTAAAAATATGGCACCTGCCCAAATATTAAAATTATAATATTTGAGAATGCCACAAGAAAGTTGTTGCCCTTTTGAAATTATTTGAATGCTCCATAATTAAAAGGAGTTTTAATAATTGATTTGGTCTCGATTTTAATCATCCTGTGTATTTATACACTTTATAATATGTTGGTTACTCCACCATAATTAAGTATGAAATATTTGCAACATTAGGAACATTTTTTTTTATGTTTGAAGAAATAATAATTTGACTTTAATTTAGATGTGAAATTTGGCTTTGATCTTATTAAGTGACCATCTAACTTAGTTAAACTTGATGACCTCGCATCATTAGTGTGTGGTTACTATAGCTTAACTACCGGGGCATCACAGTTTCTTCTTTAACGTTAATGGGTTCCTCTAACAATTCTTCAGTAGGTCGATGAAATTTAAACCACTTCTCCTTAGGGAGATCAACATGAGTAGCAAATGATTCACACAAAAAATCTATTATCTTAGAGTCAAGCCCATATTTATTACTAAACTTATGAAAAGTTTTAGTTTCCATAAAATATTTAACACAATCGAACTGAAGCTTTATACCTGAATCTTTACCTTTGTTGAGTTCCAAATCTTCAGAGTTGCGTTTAATTATTTCTAGAAGATCCCATTTGAATTCAATAGTTCTATTCATGTAGGAACCAGTGGAAGAAGAATCGAGTATTAATTAATCATCATGAGAAAGTCGAGCATAAAAGTTATGTATAATCATTTATCTTGAGAGCTCATGGTTGGAGCAAGTGTGCATCATAGATTTAAGCTCCCCCCCCCCGCAACATTGAGTGATGATTTATCCTTCACAAGGCCAAAAATTATATATACAGTTCCGATCACGACGAACTAGATGCATAGGATAAAACTTCTCATGAAATTCCAGGTTCAAGCGATTCCAGTCCCATGATCCAATATCATCCAATAGCATGTACCATATAAAGTTTTATCCCTCCAAATATAAAGGGACAACGTTCTTCTTGACTTTGTCCTCGGATAAACCTGCAATCTTAAATAATCCACAAATCTCGTCTACATATATCAAATGCAAATCCAGATGAGTTGTACCATCTCTAAATAAGGATTAACTAGCAGTTTCTCTAACATACCCGAACGACTATCATAATAAATATATTCAGAAAGTTTAGTAGTTTGAGGGGCAAATTTTTCCACTTCTCGTCGTGGTGAAGATACCCCACACAGGCCCAAGATTACTATCCATAGTAACAAGCAACAGTAAATTTCAGCACATATCGAAAATGTTTCCTTACCAAATTCCACTTACCAAAGGCACTTCACTCCCCGGCAATGGTGCCAGAAAAGAGCCTTGATGACCCACAAATATAGGGGATAAATGGAGTCCTTTCAATCAGTAAGAGTGTCGAACCCAACGAGGAGGAAAAGGAAATGATAAGCAGTTTTCAGCAAGGTATTCTATGCAAATGTTGTAAGTAACAGTGATAGATAGTTTTGTAGCAAGGTAATTCGTAATAAGTGACAAGTAACAAAAGTATCAAGTGTGAAACAAGATACCTAATCCTTTTTATAGCAAAGGATATGCCTAACATTACTCTTATATAAAGCAAAGCGCTCCCGAGGACACATGGGAATTTTCGTCTAGTCATGTTCATCATGTTGAGAGTATTCACGTTTGTTACTTTGACAACCAGTGGTAAGGTGTTGTTATTACTTGAACAAGCAACCCACTTATGATTACCCCCTCTCGCAAGCATCCACAACTAGGAAAGAAGAATTAAGATAAATCTAACGATAGCATGAAACATGTGGATCCAAATCGGCCCCTTATGAAATAACGCATAAACTAGGGTTTAAGCTTCTGTCACTCTAGCAAGCCATCGTCTACTTATTAATCCACAATGCCTTCCCTTAGGCCCAAAATATGGCAAAGTGTCATGTAGTCGATGTTCACACGACACCACTAAAGGAAGCAACAACATACACATCATCAAAATATTGAACGAATACCAACTTCACATGATTACTTATAACAAGACTTCTTACATGTCATCGGGAACAAAAGTAACTACTAAAAATCATCACCATGTTCAAGATCATAGGTGTAATAATTATGAATAAGGATTTGAGCATATTATATTCCACCAAGTAAATAAACAAGCATCAACTAGAAAACGTAATCAACACTATTAGTAACCCACATGTACCAATCTGAGGTTTTGAGACAAAGATTGAATAAAAGAGATGAACTAGGGTTTACGATGAGATGGTGTTGGTGAATATGTAGATGAATATTGGTCCTCCTTCAATGGAGCAAGCGTTGGTGATGATGATGGCTTCAATTTCCCCCTCCCGGAGGGAAGTTTCGTCGGCAGAATCACTCTGCTGGAGAGCAAAGGGCATCTTCCCAGTTTCCACCTCGAGACAGTGGTGCTTCATCCTGAAATTATCTTATTATTATTTTCTAGGTCCAAGCCCATCTAAAAATAGAAGGGGGACCAAAGAGCCTGGGAGGTGGCCCCAAGCCATCGGGGCGTGCCCTATTGGCTTGGCACCAACACGTGGCCCCCTCTGCTATATTTTTGCTCCATGAATTCATATATATTCCACAAAAAATCCTCATGAAGTTTCAAGTCATTTCAAGTCCAAAGAATTTTCAACCTTTTCCTTTGTTTTCAGGTCTAGAATTCTAGTTTTTGGCAATTTTCCTCTTTGTGATGTACCTTGTAAATTCAGAGAGAAAAGACATAAAAATGTATGATAAATGGAATAATGACCAAGATAATCATGATGCAAAATGGGCATATAACTCTTGTAATAAATTATGGAATTGTGCCTGCAGATAATTATACACTCAAGCAAAGTGAGGGCGGAAGTAAATTGTGATTGAATTGCAAAGCAATCTTTAAAGTAAATGACATAAAATTAATAAGAAAGTAGTAGCTTGCGTAACTGAGGGAACGTCAGAATAGTAAGGAGTTATTAGGGAGTGCAGAATCACCATTGGTATGTTTCTAGCTCCCTATGCAAGGGCATAGTATTATATGGATACGTGATACACTATTGACGATTATGTTGGGTAGAGAACATGTTCTACTCGAAGTAGACTTGATGCCATGCACGCCACCACCATAGTCCCCTCATAGGATTACATCTATGTTAATTAAGGGTTTAACCCATGGGCGCGTCCTCTCTAATGATTCTCCGTAATTCCCCTATTAGTTGCAAAGGCTCGGATCAAAGGTTTTTACTGTCACCTCGAATTACCACATCCTACCCCTTTACAACGATAGTGAAATATTTCATGGACATAAGCAAATAATGTTGAGTGAGAACCCTTCATAAAATTCACGAAGTTATTAAACTAAGCATTCGACAAAGGATCTCATATAAAAAGTAATGGTTCAGAACCTACACACACCAAGGTTCATTCATATCCCTAAGAAATAGAGGTCGACTCACACATGGAGACAACGAACATCACGATGGGAATGGTGAAAAACTCGAATGAATTATACGAGTAACACACAAGATGATCCACTAGGGTTCCTGAGGTTACAGCGACATGGATGATGATGATGATGATGATGATGATGTTGACGACGATGGTGATGATGAGGATGAGCATGATAGTGGTGATGATATTGTAGCTGCCTCGCGTGTGGTGATGAAGATGACCTTATCTTTGCCAACCCCCTCCGGATGAACTCCGGAGGCTAGGGTCGTGCCTTCTGGACGAGTTTCTCATCTCTCTGGGCGTTTGATTCCTCATCCAATTTCATGGGTAGAAGTAGTCGATCAGGTGGCAGCACTGGCACTCCATGTGACCGGTCATGTGAGCGGGCATGGTTGCATGGAGCACCATCTTTTGATATGGAAGCGTGTCGACGACCCCTCCTTGTTTTATTATTTTATGGTAGGTGATTAACAATTTAAATACGCGATTCCACTATCATTTCTGGTGATTTTCTCCATATTGTGATAAATGGTCCAAAAAGTGTAACCCGAGGGAAATCAACAAAAAGAGGTGCGCGAATGCAGTAAAATTCCACAAAGCCTACCATGTAGGCACAAAATAACTAGCAAAATTGTCACATAAATTGGAATCATTAGTCGTTGCATGTGAGCGATATGTAATCGGCGAGGAGGTAGTTTTGGATATATTTTTTAAACTAATATTTCTGGTAATTCAGTATCACTATAAGGTATTTACGCGTTATGGCATGGGTGGGGCTCGCATTATGCAAACATCCATGGAAATATGTTTCTCATGAAAACAGGAAGGTTAGCAACAATAAAAGTTGTTTCGTATGGTGGAGCTCCAACGAAGAGAGGGGAATTGATCTAGGGAGAGCGATGGAGGGAGGAGAGCGAGTGTGAGCGTTTGGAGCATGACGTTTTTTGGGTGCACGACAACATTAATAGGATTATTCGTGGTTCACACATTTCTTAGATGCCATTGGAGAACACCATGAATTAAGGGTGATCTCTCGACATGTGTACAGGGCAAGAAAGGTATGAAGTGGACCTGGACGACGGAACCTTGATAGCTTGTCTTATGGATATTGTAAGTAATCCCTAAATTCACATATATAAGATGTTCAAACATTTTTGTGAATCTGATGTATATAGATATGTTTTAGTGTGTTTGTTCACTAATAGATGAGCAATGGTCGACGCATAAAACTAATAATTTCAGAATCCATTCACGTGCTCAAGCAAATGACTTATGTGTCACCAAAGAAAGCTATGTGAATGATCGTCGTCGGGCAAATACCAACACATTGTGAACTTAACCATCTCAGAGTTCAGAAAAAAACTCTTCACATAGTTTGCTTAACTTCCAAGTTGTGGTTGGTCTTTGCGCCAATAGGCGCATATGGCCATCTAGTTAATAATAAATCCAAATAAACTATAGTGACTATTGTAAAGTATTTATGCCTCTATTGTAGTACACATGCAACTATAGCCGCAAAATGAACCAACTTGTGGTTGTATGGTTAGGAGGACGTGGTATCCTTAGCCCACCAGAGTTCAAGTCCTAGACTTGACACTAGCGCTCGCATTTTCTTCCATTTATTTCAGGCCTTCCAATGATGTGTGTTGAGTGGGTACGAGACTAATACATACATTTTGCATCATTATTTACTTTCTTAAAATGCAATTCATTAAATTTATTTATATTATTTCAATTTATAATTCAATTCTAATGCCTTCTCTCTCTTAAAATGCAAGATACATCAAGAGAGAGGGATTATCGGCGGCTAGATTTCTAACATGAAAAAGCTACAACACAAAGAGCAATTATCTAGAGCCCAAATTGCAGCAAGATTGTTTGGAGAATCATTTTGAAATATATAAAAAAATACTAGAGCTACAATGGACCAAAAGGGGCCCACCATCTGCCCACAAGGGCAGGTGGCATGGCTACCCTCCTAGTCGTGCCACCTAGGCTTGTGGGGGCCCTAAGCCTCCTCTATCGGCATCCTTTGGTCATATATCTACATTCGTCCTAACAAATAGAACACTTTGAGGATTTTCTACCGTCGTCTCGAGGCAGAAACAGAGGCGGAGCACTTTGCTCTTCGCCTGAGCAATACTATCGGTGACACTTCCCTCTGGGAGGGGAAAATTGGAACCATCACAATCACCAAGACTCCTCTCATTGTGGGAATCAACACATTCACTATCATCTTCTCATCAAAAAACCCTAGCTCATCTCTTGTGTTCAGTCTTTGTATCAAACCTCAGATTGGTACCCAAGGGTGCTAGTAGTGTTGAATAAATCTTCTAGTTGATACTGGTTAGTTTACTTGGTAAAAGATTATTATGTTCAGATTGTTAATCACATATTTACACCCACTAAACATGTTTAATATGATGAGTTGTGAGTAGTTCTATTTATTCTTGGGACATGTGAGAAGTCTTGTTACCAGTAATCATGTGAATTTGATCATCCTTCAACGTTTTGATATTATGTTGTGTTTTTCTTCCTTAGTGGTGTTATGTGAACGTCGACTGCATGACACTTCAGCATCCTTGGGCCTAGGGTAAGGCATCGTGAAATTAGTTTGTAGATGATGGGTTGCGGGAGTGATATGTAATAGCCCGAGACCAACACTCCAGAAGATTCCCCTTTTATTTCGTTGCCGCCAAGTGAATATTTGTTTGTCGCATTCATCATCGCATCATATTCATTGCATCGACACTTTGTTGCCGCCAGTTTTCAAACTTACATCCGTTATTAGTTGTCGGTTCTCTCCGTTTTTGTCGTTGACTGTTTTGAGACCAACCGCACACGCACGCGCCCACGACGTCGTTAAATCTTGTTTTTTTAAGTGTATATGAAACTTTCTCGGATCGGGTTGAAACTTGGCGTGCGGTCTTATTTTAATGTAGGTAGGCCGCCTGCCAAATTTCATCGCGATCCGAGTTCGTTTGATACCCCAACCGTTAAACCTATAGTGGCACTATAGTCGGCCCATCGTCGGACGTCTTTCGTTGTTTTAAACTTTGTCGTTGGGTTGCCCGTTTTCCCTCTCATCTTTGTTGGGGAACGTTGCATGGAAAAAAAATCCTACGCACACGAAGACCTATCATGGTGATGTTCATCTACGAGAGGAGATTAGATCCACATACCCTTGTAGATCGCTAAGCGGGAAGCGTTTAAGAAACGCGGTTGATGTAGTGGTACAGCTTCGTGATTCAAATCACCATCGTCCCACGATCCGTTCCGATCTAGCGCTGAACGGACGGCACCTCCGCGTTCAGCACACGTACAGCTCGATGACGATCCCGGCCTTCTTGATCCAGCAAGAGAGACAGAGAAGTAGATGAGTTCTCCGGCAATGTGACGCACTCCGGTGGTGGTGATGATCTACTCCTGCAGGGCTCCACCCGAGCTCCGCAGAAATCCGATGTAGAGGAAGAACTACGTGGTATAGGTTTGAGTTGCACGTGGCAAAGTTGTGTATCAAAAGCCCTAAAACCACCAATATATATAGTAGGAGGGGAGGGGCTAGCCTTGGGGCTCAAGGGAGCCCCAAGGGCGCCGGCCGAACGGAGGAGGTGGACTCCCACCCCAATCCGGTTTGGGGGAAGGAGTCCACTACTTCCTTCCCACCTCCCTCTTTCCCTTTTTTTCTTTCCTTTGGTATTTTTCCCTTGTGGCGCCAAAGCCCTCTTGGGCTGGCCTAACCAGCCCACTAAGGGCTGGTGCGACACCCTAGGGTCACTAGGCTCACTCCCGGGTGGGTGGGCGCCTCCCATTGAATACCCGGAACCCATTCGTCACTCCCTGTACACTGCTCGTAATGCCCGAAAACTTTCCAGTGACCAAATGAAACCATCTTATATATCAATCTTCGTTTCCGGACCATTCCGGAAACCCTCATGACGTCTGTGATCTCATCCGGGATTTCGAATAACCTTCAGTCACCAACACATATAACTCAATTACACTAAAACATCATCGAACCTTAAGTGTGCGGACCCTACGGGTTTGAGAACTATGTAGACATGACCCGAGACCCTCCTCGGTCAATATCCAATAGCGGGACCTGGATGTCCATATTGGATCCTACATAATATACAAAGATCTTATCGGTTGAACCTCTGTGCCAAGGATTCATATAATCCCGTATATCATTCCCTTTGTCCTTCGGTATGTTACTTGCCCGAGATTTGATCGTCGGTATTCGTATACCTATTTCAATCTCGTTATCGGCAAGTCTCTTTACTCGTTCCGTAATACAAGATCTCGTGACTTACACTTGAGTCACATTGCTTGCAAGGCTTGTATGTGATGTTGTATTACCGAGTGGGCCCCGAGATACCTCTCCATCACACGGAGTGACAAATCCCAGTCTTGATCCGTGCTAACTCGACGGACACCTTCGGAGATACCTGTAGAGCACCTTTATAGTCACCCAGTAACGTTGTGACGTTTGATACACACAAGGTATTCCTCCGGTGTCAGTGAGTTACATGATCTCATGGTCATAGGAATGAATACTTGACACGTAGAAAACAATAGAAATAAAATGACACCATCACATGCTATGTTCATAGTTTGGGTCTAGTCCATCACATGATTCTCCTAATGATGTGATCCAGTTATCAAGTGACAACACTTGCATATGGTCAGAAAACCTTAACCATCCTTGATCAACTGGCTAGCCAACTAGAGGCTTGCTAGGGACATTGCTTTGTCTATATATCGACGCATGTATCTATGCTTTCATTCAATACAATTATAGCATGGATAATAAACGATTATCTTGAAACAAGAAATATAATAATAACTATTTTATCATTGCCTCTAGGGCATATTTCCAACAGTCTCCCACTTTCACTAGAGTCAATAATCTAGTCCTCACATCGCTATGCGATTTACATTAGAATGAATCTAACACCCATACAGTTCTGGTGTTGATCATGCTTCGCTCGTGGAAGAGGTTTAGTCGGCGGATCTGCTACATTCAGAAACCTTGGTCTTCTTCTGAAACCTTGGTCTTCTTCTGAAACCTTGGTCTTCTTCTGAAACCTTGATCTTCTTCTGAAACCTTGGTCTTCTTTTGAAACCTTGGCACTTTGCAAATATTTACGTCATCTCCTTCGACGTAGTCGCGGATGAGGTTGAAGCGTCGTTTGATGTGTCTGGTCTTCTTCTGAAACCTTGGTTCCTTTGCTAAAGCAATGGCGCCAGTGTTGTCAGAGAACAGAGTTATTGGATTTAGTGCGCTCCGCACAACTCCAAGATCCGTCATGAACTGCTTCATCCAGACACCCTCCTTAGAAGCCTCTGAGGCAACCATGTACTCCGTTTCACATGTAGAATCTGCTACGATGCTTTGCTTGGAACTGCACCAGCTTACCGCACCCCCATTAAGAATAAACACGTATCCATTTTGAGACTTAGAGTCATCCGGATCAGTGTCAAAGCTTGCATAGACGTAACCCTTCATGACGAGCTCTTCGTCACCTCCATAAACGAGAAACATTTCCTTAGTCCTTTTCAGGTACTTCGGAATATTCTTGACCGTCGTCAAGTGTTCCATTCCTGGATTACTATCAAACCTGCCTGCCATACTTATGGCCAGGCTGACGTCCGGTCTAGTGCACAACATTGCATACATGATAGACACTATGGCTGAAGCATAGGGGACGGTACTCATCTTTTCTCTATCTTCCGCACTTACTGGACACTGAGTCTTACTCAACTTTATACCTTGTAATACTGGCAAGAACCCCTTCTTGGACTGTTCCATTTTGAACTTCTTCAAAACTTTATCAAGGTATGTGCTTCGTGAAAGTCCTATCAGGCGTCTCCATCTATCCCTCTAGATCTTAATGCCTAGAATGTAAGCAGCTTCTCCTAGGTCCTTCATAGAAAAACTTTTGTTCAAGTAATCTTTTACGCTCTCTAAAAACTCCACATTGTTTCCAATCAGCAATATGTCATCCACATATAATATTAGAAACTCCACAGAGCTCCCACTCATTTTCTTGTAAATACAAGATTCTCCAACAACTTGTATAAACCCAAATGCTTTGATCACCTCATCAAAGCGCTTATTCCAACTCTGGGATGCTTGCACCAGTCCATAAATGGATTGCTGGAGCTTCCATACTTTGTTAGCATTCTTTGGATCGACAAAACCTTCGGGTTGCATTATATACAACTCTTCCTTAAGAAAACCGTTAAGGAACGCCGTTTTGACATCCATCCGCCAGATTTCATAATCGAAAAATGCAGCTATTGCTAACATGATTCAGACGGACTTAAGCATCGCTACCGGTGAGAACGTCTCATCGTAGTCAACTCCTTGAACTTGTGAAAAACCCTTTGCCACAAGTCAAGCTTTATAAGCGGTCACATTACCGTATGCGTCCGTCTTCTTCTTAAAGATCCATTTGTTCTGAATAGCCTTGCGGCCTTCAGGCAATACTTCCAAAGTCCACACTTTGTTTTCATACATAGATCCTATCTCGGACTTCATGGCCTCTAGCCATTTGTTGGAATCCGGACCCACCATTGCTTCTTCATAATTCGCAGGTTCATTGTTGTCTAACAACATGATTGATAAGATAGGATTACCGTACCACTCAGGAGCAGTACGTGATCTTGTCGACCTGCGAGGTCCGACAGTAACTTGAGCTGAAACTTCATGATCATCATCATTAGTTTCCTCCTCAACCGGTGTTGCTTCGACAGAGGTTTCCCCCTGCCCTGCGCCACCATCTAGAGGGATTAGAGGTTCGACAACCTCATCAAGTTCTATCTTCCTCCCACTCAATTCTTTCGAGAGAAATTCCTTCTCAAGAAAAGCTCCGTTCTTAGCAACAAACACTTTGCCCTCAAATTTGAGATAGAAGGTGTCCCCAACTGTCTCCTTTGGGTAACCTATGAAGATGCACTTTTCCGCTTTGGGTTCCAGCTTTTCAGGCTGAAGCTTTTTGACATAAGCATCACATCCCCAAACTTTAAGAAACGACAACTTTGGCCTCTTGCCATACCACAGCTCGTATGGTGTCGTCTCAACGGATTTTGATGGTGCCCTATTTAAAGTAAATGCAAATGTCTCTAATGCATAACCCCAAAACGATAATGGCAAATCGGTAAGAGATATCATAGATCGCACCATTTCTAACAAAGTACGATTACAACGTTCGGACACACCATTACGCTGTGGTGTTCCAAGCGGTGTTAACTGTGAAACGATTCCACATTGTCTCAAGTGAGCACCAAACTCGAAACTCAGTTATTCACCCCCACGATTAGAACGTAGGAACTTGATCTTCTTGTTACGATGATTTTCAACTTCACTCTGAAATTGCTTGAACTTCTCAAACGTTTCAGACTTGTGCTTCATCAAGTAGATGTATCCATACCTACTCAAATCGTCGGTGAAGGTGAGAAAATAACGATATCCGCCGCGTGCCTCCACACTCATTGGACCGCACACATAGGTATGTATGATCTCCAACAAGTCACTTGCACGCTCCATTGTTCCGGAGAACTGAGTCTTAGTCATCTTGCCCATGAGGCATGGTTCGCACGTGTCAAGTGATTCAAAATAAAGTGACTCCAAAAGCCCATCGGAATGGAGTTTCTTCATGCGCTTTACACCAATATGACCTAAGCGGCAGTGCCACAAAAACGTGGCGCTATCATTGTTAACTCTACATCTTTTGGTCTCAGTGTTATGTATATGTGTGTCATCACAATCAAGATTCAATACGAACAATCCTCTCACATTGGGTGCACGACCATAAAAGATATTACTCATAGAAATAGAACAACAATTATTCTCTGACTTAAACGAGTAACCGTCTCGCAATAAACAAGATCAAGATATAATGCTCATGCTTAATGCAGGCACTAAATAACAATTATTTAAGTTCATAACTAATCCTGATGGTAACTGAAGTAAGACTGTGCTCACGGCGATTGTATCAACCTTGGAACCATTTCCCACACGCATTGTCACTTCATCCTTCGCCAGCCTTCGTTTATTCCGCAGTTCCTGCTTCGAGTTGCAAATATGAGCAACAGAACCGATATCAAATACCCAGGCACTACTATGAGAGTTGGTTAAGTACACATCAATAACATGTATATCAAATATACCTGATTTTTCTTTGGCCGCCTTCTTATCAGCCAAATAATTAGGGCAGTTGTGCTTCGAGTGACCCATCCCCTTGCAATAATAACAGTCTGTTTTCGGCTTAGGTCCAGCCTTGGGTTTCTTCGTCGGATTGGCAACAGGCTTGCCTTTCTTCTTAGAGTTACCCTTCTTGCCTTTGCCGTTTCTCTTGAAACCAGTGGTCTTATTGACCATCAACACTTGATGCTCTTTCCGGAGTTCTGACTCTGCGACTTTCAGCATCGCGAATAACTCGCCGAGTGACTTGTTCATCCCTTGCGTGTTATAGTTCAACACAAAGCTCTTATAGCTAGGTGGCAGCGATTGAAGAATTCTGTCAGTGATAGCCTCTTGCGGGACTTCAATCCCCAGCTCAGCTAGACGGTTTGAGTACCCAGACATTTTGAGCACATGTTCACTGACAGACGAATTCTCCTCCATCTTGCAAGCATAGAATTTATCGGAGGTCTCATACCTCTCGATCCGGGCGTTCTTCTGAAAGATAAACTTCAACTCCTGGAACATCTCATATGCTCCATGACGCTCAAAGCGACGTGTAAGTCCCGGTTCCAAGCCATACAAGACTACACATTGAACTACTGAGTAGTCCTCCTTACGCGATTGCCAAGCGTTCAAAACATCTTGGTCAGACGTAGCGGGTGGTTCATCTCCAAGCGCAGCATGAAGGGCATAATTCTTTTTCCCAGCTTGTAGGATGAGCCTAAGATTACGTGCCCAGTCTACAAAGTTGCTTCCATCATCTTTCAACTTAGCTTTCTCTAGGAACGTATTGAAATTCGGGGTTGCTATTGCGTGAGCCATTGAGCTACAACATAAAATCTTGCAAAGTGGACTTAGGCTATGTTCAAGATAATTAGAGTTTAACTAATCAAATTACTTAATAAACTCCCACTCAAAAAGTACATCCCTCTAGTCATTTGAGTGGTACATGATCCAAATCCACTAACTCAAGTCGGATCATCACGTGAGTTGAGTATAGTTTCAGTGGTAAGCATCTCTATGCTAATCATATCAACTATACGATTCATGCTCGACCTTTCGGTCTCTTGTGTTCCGAGGCCATGTCTGCACATGCTAGGCTCATCAAGTTTAACTCGAGTGTTCCGCGTGTGCAACTGTTTTGCACCCGTTGTATGTGAACGTTGAGTCTATCACACCCGATCATCACGTGGTGTCTCGAAACGACGAACTGTCGCAACGGTGCATAGTCGGGGAGAACACAATTTCATCTTGAAATTTTAGTGAGGGATCACCTTATAATGCTACCGTCGTTCTAAGAAAAATAACGTGCATAAAAGGATTAACATCACATGCAATTCATAAGTGACATGATATGGCCATGATCTTGTGCTTCTTGATCTCCATCACCAAAGCACCGGCATGATCTTCTTGTCACCAGCTACACACCATGATCTCCATCATCATGATCTCCATCATCGTGCCGCCATCGAGGTTGTCGTGCTATTTATGATATTACTACTAAAGCTACAACCTAGCGATATAGTAAACGCATCTCCAAACACAAACGTTAGTTTAAAGACAACCCTATGGCTCCTGCCGGTTGTCGTAGCATCGACGTGCCAGTCGATATTAACTATTACAACATGATCATCTCATACATCCAATATATCACATCATGTCTTTGGCCATATCATATCACAAGCATACCCTACAAAAACAAGTTAGACGTCCTCTAATTCGTTGTTGCCTGTTTTACGTGGTTGCTATGGGTATCTAGTATGAACGCATCTTACTTACGCAAAAACCACAACGGAGGTGTGCAAATTGCTATTTAACCTCTCTCCAAGGACCGCCTCGGTCAAATCCAATTCAGCTAAAGTTGAAGAAACCGACACCTGCCAGTCATCTTTATGCAACGTGTAGCATGTCAGTCGATGAAACCAGTCTCTCGTAAGCGTACGAGTAATGTCGGTCCAGGCCGCTTCAATCCAACAATACCGCCGAATCGAGAAAAGACTAAGGAGGGAAGCAAATCAAACATCAACACCCACAAAACCTTTTGTGTTCTACTCGAGATAACATCTACGCATGAACCTAGCTCATGATGCCACTGTTGGGGAACGTTGCATGGGAAACAAAAAATTTCCTACGCACACGAAGACCTATCATGGTGATATTCATCTACGAGAGGAGATTAGATCCGCATACCCTTGTAGATCGCTAAGAGGGAAGTGTTTAAGAAATGCGGTTGATGTAGTGGTACAACTTCGTGATTCAAACCACTGTCGTCCCACGATCCGTTCCGATCTAGCGCCGAACGGACGACACCTCCGCGTTCAGCACACGTACAGCTCGATGACGATAACGGCCTTCTTGATCCAGCAAGAGAGATGGATAAGTAGATGAGTTCTCCGGCAGCGTGACGGCGCTCCGCTGGTGGTGATGATCTACTCCTATAGGGCTCCGCCCGAGCTCCGCAGAAATCCGATCAAGAGGAAGAACTACGTGGTATATGTTTGAGTTGCATGTGGCATAGATGTGTCTCAAAAGCCCTAAAACCACCAGTATATATAGGAGGAGGGGAAGGGCCAGCCTTGGGGCTCAAGGGATCCCCAAGGGCACCGGCCGAAGGGAGGAGGTGGACTCCCACCCCAATTCGGTTTGGGGGAAGGAGTCCACTCCTTCCTTCCCACCTCCCTCTTTCCTTTTTTCCCTTTGGTATTTTTCCCTTGTGACGCCATAGCCCTCTTGGGCTGGCCTCACCAGCCCACTAAGGGCTAGTGCGCCACCCTAGGGTCACTGGGCTCACTCCTGGGTGGGTGGGACCCTCCCGGTGAATACTCGGAACCCATTCGTCACTCCGGGTACACTGCCGGTAATGCCCGAAAACTTTCCGGTGACCAAATGAAACCATCCTATATATCAATCTGCGTTTCTGGACCATTACGGAAACCCTTGTGACATCGGTGATCTCATCCGGGACTCCAAACAACCTTCGGTCACCAACACATATAACTCAACTATACTAAAACATCATCGAACCTTAAGTGTGCAGACCCTGCGGGTTCGAGAACTACGTAGACATGACCCGAGACACTCCTCGGTCAATATCCAATAGCGGGACCTGGATGTCCATATTGGATCCTACATATTCTACGAATATCTTATTGGTTGAACCTCTGTGCCAAGGATTCATATAATCCCGTATATCATTCCCTTTGTCCTTTGGTATGTTACTTGCCCGAGATTTGATCGTCGGTATCTGTATACCTATTTCAATCTCGTTACCAGCAAGTCTCTTTACTCGTTCCGTAATACAAGATCCCGTGACTTACACTTGAGTCACATTGCTTGCAAGGCTTGTATGTGATGTTGTATTACCGAGTGGACCCCGAGATACCTCTCCGTCACACGGAGTGACAAATCCCAGTCTTGATCCATGCTAACTCAACGGACACCTACGGAGATACCTGTAGAGCACCTTTATAGTCACCCAGTAACGTTGTGACGTTTGATACACACAAGGTATTCCTCCAATGTTAGTGAGTTACATGATCTCATGGTCATAGGAATGAATACTTGACACGTAGAAAACAATAACAATAAAATGACACGATCACATGCTACGTTCATAGTTTGGGTCTAGTCCATCACATGATTCTCCTAATGATGTGATCTAGTTATCAAGTGACAACACTTGTGTATGGTCAGAAAACCTTAACCATCCTTGATCAACTGGCTAGGCAACTAGAGGCTTGCTAGGGACATTGTTTTGTCTATATATCCACACATGTATCTATGCTTCCATTCAATACAATTATAGCATGGATAATAAATGATTATCTTGAAACAGGAAATATAATAATAACTATTTTATCATTGCCTCTAGGGCATATTTCCAACAATCTTCGCCTAGCCCCTATGCACAGTTCATCAACCTGCGCGCAACTTAGCCCAAAAACCTCCCGGAACCCGAACCAGGGGGGCATGAGCATTGGATCCGGATCAACCCCGTTTTACCGCCCCTAGCCTATTTTTAAGCGGTCGTTCGATTTAGATCGGAGGGCTCTAATTAGACCCATCTAGAAATTAGTGGCTATTTTATATGCCATTCTGGTTCAAGCCTACCCTAACCCTAGCCCTACCTCGATCCACTCCTCCCAGCCACCACCAGCCACATAACCCACCTCGAGATCCTCCCAGATCCCCAGCTGACCCGACCACCCTCCTCGTTGCCTTGCCAAGCAATCGACTCATCTACATCCATCCAGCCAGCGCTCGAGCCCAGCGTTGTTTCGATCTGGATCGGAGGAGGTGAGCTCCCTTCTTCGCCGATGTGCCCCGCCTCGCCTCCTCCCGCACATAGCGCAGCGCTGTTGCTCGCTCGCCGCCCTGCCTCATGGAGTTCGTCGCCGCCTCCGTGCTGAAGCCAAGCACGTCGTCGCAGCACACGACCCGCCGTCGGTCAGTCCCGTTGCCATCGCTCAAGCCAGCGAGCCAGGGCAGCTGCGGCACCCTCCTTGGCTAGCTTCGACCCGCGGCTCCCGCTCATCCCTGCACCCGAGAGCTCCTCCTCTAGCCTCCTCGCGTCGCTACACCCGCTGGTGCTCCACTGCACCTTCGCCCCCATGGCCTCACGTCCTCATAGCGCCCCACCTCGCCGTTGTTGCTCATTGCTTTTGCATCGTTGTCGCTCAGATCAAGGCCGACCGCTCCCGGATCTGGCAACCCATCCCCGCGCACCGTGCTGCGCCTCCGCCAGGGTCCAGCCTCGCGCGTGCGTGCATGCTGCTGCTGCACTTCCGCGTGCCCCATTTTGCCCACTATTGTTGTAGCCTGTTGTTGCCTCTACTATGTGATGCTGTTGTCGCCGACGTGTCGTGGCCCCTTGCTGCCTTGTGATGCTGCTGGTAGGGGTTGGTCATTTGGATGCGTAGATCGTGGTATTTTGTGTCAGTTTGATTTGGATCACGCAAGTGCTAAGTTGACCATGTGCTTCTACTACCATCGCCAAAACCGAGACCTCCCCAAACGTGAGCATCCTTGGATCGCCAAGTACCACTTCGGAATCGTCAAGGCTGGCGGTGCAACACATGAACAACTCGGGAACCACTAAGGTAGTCGAAGACCCGTGTACCACTATGCCAAGTATACGACCAACGTCAACAAGATCGCGAGTACCACTACTTCCACGACGTCCACGACGACCCATGCACAACTACACCGCCACGACTTGACCCGCTCCGAGAGGCACGCTTCAAAGGTATTGAGACGATCACCCGTGGACCGAATGCATTGTTGTATGAGAGGCGATGTTGTCCGTTTCATAGATGCCATGCTAGTTACACATTGTCCCTCTTTTGTCGTGCCCCCGACACATGGGAACCCGGTAACCGGGATCACCCTCTTGGCAGGACACGCACACGCTCCCAATTCGTTGGCACCGATATCTCATCGAGTTATTGGGACCGGAATCTTGTCGTGGCATCATTTCCGTTTTGCCGCCATGGTCCCTTTCGTTCGTCGTGGCAACACATGCTTCATATCCTGCTTGCCCGTGTTTTCATATGATTGCACGCATGTTGCATTCATGGCATAATATCTTGTGTTGCACGTATCTTTTAACCGTAGCTCTGGTCTTACTTTCTTTGTGTAACGGACTAGAATGTCGTGTAGAATCACATGCTTCACCTCTTGCCATGTTAACAACATTTTAATATTGTCGTGTACCAAAACGGGAGTGAACTAAATAATTCGTATGTGGAGTTTCGTCAATATGCAACTCATTGCATATTGAGCTTCACTTAATGTGTAACGTTTGATTGTTGTGAGTTGTCATGCCATGCCTTGCATAATTGAAATGGACATGCATCATATTAAGTTGTGCATCATATCGTGCATGTTCCGTGGTGAATATCGTGTGTTGATTCTTGTTTCCGGTTTACTTCGTCTCGATAGAGTTCTGCAAGCGTGTCGGAATGTGAGGATCTGTTCGACTACGTCGGTTTGCCTGCTTTTTCACAGATTCGTTCTTCTTCCAAGCGGGATCTCAGGCAAGATGATCATTTCCCTAGATACCTTTACTATCATTGCCATGCTAGTTGTTTCGTTTCTATCGCTATGTCTCGATGCCTACCACATGTTTAATAAGCCTCTCAACATTGCCATGAAAACCTTCAACCTTTCTACAACCTAGCAAACCACTGATTGGCTATGTTACCGCTTGCTTAACCATGTGTTAGTGTTGCTAGTTGCAGGTGCAGTTGCTTCCATGTGATAACATGGGTTCCTTGTTATATCACCATATAATTGCTACTTAATTTAATGCACCTATATACTTTGGTAAAAGGTGGAAGGCTTGGCCTTTCTAGCCTGGTGTTTTGTTCCACCTTTGCCTCCTTAGTTTCGGCTACCGGTGTTATATTCCATAATTGAGCGCTCCTAACACGATCGGGGTTGTTATGGGGAACCCCTTGATAATTCGTCTTAGTTTAAAACTGGTCCGGCAAGGCCCAACTTTGGTACTATTTTCCTAATAACTAATGAACAGCATAGGGAGTAATTAACCCGAGGAAACTTAATCAACCCCCGGGCCAGTGCTCCTCACGAGTGTTGGTCCAAACTAGAGCACCGTGCGGGGCCAACCCGGGGCAACTCGGGAGATGTCTATCAGGCCACCCGTATGCTTCGCTTATCCGTCGTGTCCTGAGAACAAGATACGCAGCTCCTATTGGGTTCGTCGACACGCCGGGTGGCCTTGTTGGACTTCTTTTACCTTCGACGAAATATCTTGTGCATCAAGATTCCCATGATGCTTTGGGCTATCTCAGAGTTGAGGTTTTCCACTAAGGAATCCGAAGAGATCACGAGTTTCGTGATCCAGGCTTTCTATGCTGCTTGTGGTAATTTGTGATGGACTAGTTGGAGCACCCGTGCAGGGTTAAATCTTTCGGAAAGCCATTCCCACGGTTATGTGGCAACGTGGAAACTTTGTTTAACATCCGGTTCTAGACGACCTGAAGTAAACTTAATTAAAAACTTGCCAACTGTGTGCGTAACCGTGAATGCCTCTTCTCGTGAGTTCTGTATCCGGAAGAGGACATGATTGGGTTATGTGTGACATAAGTAGGTGTTCAGGATCATTCATTTGATCATCAGTAGTTCACGTCCGCTATGCATAGATCATCCCCCACTTTTATTCTTGTGCTCGTAAATTAGCCACCTCAAATGAATGCTTAGACGCTTGTTGCAGCCTCACCACTTAACCATACCTCACCCATTAAGCTTTGCTAGTCTTGATACCTGTGGAAATGAGATTGCTAAGTCCCTATGGCACACAGATTACTACAACACCAGTTGCAGGTAGAGGTAAAGCAATACTTTGACGTGAGCGCAATGATTCTTCTATTTGGAGTTTTTCTTCTTCTTCTTCTTCATCATCAATCTAGGATGGGTTCCAGGCCGGCAGCCTGGGATAGCAAGGATGGACGTCGTTCTTTTATCGTTTGTTTTCGTCCATAGTCGGACCATGCTCTTCTTCATGATGACTATATATTGTTGTATTGATGTGATATTGATGTAGCTTGTGGCGAGTGTAAGCCAACTCCTTATACTCATCTTTTCAGTACATGTACTTGTAACGATGTCCATTCTTGCGAAACGACGAGATGCGTTTATATCCCTGTCGAGGCCCTCACGCCAAAATAAGGATCGGACCGCATCTTGGGCAAGGCAGAGGAGAAGTAAATTTAATTAGAAACTTGCCAACAGTGTGAGTAACCGTGACTGCCTCTTCTCGTTAGTTCTGTATCCGGAAGAGGACACTGTGGGGTTATGACTAACGTAAGTAGGTGTTCAGGATTATTCATTTGATTATCACTAGTTCACGTCCGCTATGCGTAGATCATCCCCCTCTTTTATTCTTGTACTTGTAAGTTAGCCACCCCAAATGAATGCTTAGACGCTTGTTGCAGCCTCACCACTTAACCATACCTCACCCATTAAGGTTTGCTAGTCTTGATACCTTTGGAAATGATATTGATGAGTCCCTGTGGCTCACAGATTACTACAACACAGTTGTAGGTACAGGTAAAGGAATACTTTGACGTGAGCGTGATGGTTGTTCTATTTGGAGTTCTTCTTCTTATTCTTCTTCATCGATCTAGGATGGGTTCTAGGCCGGCATCCTGGGATAGCAAGGATGGACGTCGTTCTTTTATCGTTTGTTTTTGTTCGTAGTCGAACCCTGTTCTTCTTCATGATGACTGATTATGTTGTTGTATTGAAGTGACTCTGATGTAGCTTGTGGCGGGTCTAAGCCAATTCCATATACTCTTCTCTTCAGTACATGTACTTGTAACGATATCCATTCTTGCGATATGACGAGATGCGCTTCTATCCCTGACGATGCCCTCGTGCCAAAATAAGGATAGGATCGCATCTTGGACGTTACATGATAGAAATAAAAACCTAGTTTATGAATTGTTTCGTGAGGGGCTATTTTGGATCCACTTCATTTAATGTCATGTTTAAATTTATCTTAATTACTCCTCTTGTAGTTGTGGATGCTTGCACAGAAGGTGTAATCATAAGTAGGTCTTTGTTCACGTAGGAACAATACCTTAACTCTGGTTCACCTACATAACACTTATTATGGCAATGAGTGTAAGTCAATGAATCGTGGTGAAAGTGACTTGGTGATATTTCCATGTGTCCTCAAGAGCGTTTTAATCACTATAAGAGTTATCGTCGACTTGTCCTTAACACATTTAAGGATTGTGACACTTGTTGCACCTTGCTACTTTTGTTACTTGTTACTTGTTACCAATTATCTTGTTATCGAAATTATATTACAACGCTTGCAAGAATACATACCTCGTTGGGTTCGACACTCCTACTTATCTAAAAGACTACGGTTGTTACCTTATACTTGTGGGTCATCAAGATTCTTTCTGGCGCTATTGTCGAGGAGTGTAGTTCTCTTGGTAAGTGGAATTTGGTAAGGAAACTTTTAGCATATGTGTTGAATTTAACTAAACTTGTTGCTATGGAAAACAATACTTTGAGAGGCTTGTTCATGGTATCTTCACCTTGAGCACAATTGGTAAGAGTGGAACCACCACCTACTAAAAATATTTCTTATGAAATTCCTCTTAGTATTATGAAAAAATTGCACGCTAATCCCTATGCACGAACATAACCATTCATCCTGGTCTGCACTTACTTTTTGTGGATGAACTATGTGGATTCTTTAAACTTGCATTATTATCAAGTGATGGAGTTAAAAATAAGTTATTACCTTTATCTTTGGAGGTAAAAGCATTGACATGGTATATGTTATTGGATAATTCCCATATATGGGACTCGTACTGAACGAAGCTGGAATTTCATAAGAATTTCATCCTATGCACTTGGTTCACCGTGATCAGAACTATATCTATATTTTTTCCGCGTGAAGGAGAAAGTATCGCTCAAGATGGGGGTGGGATTAAATATCTAATACTCAAACGACCCAATCACGGGCTCTCGGGAGATATTATTGCTCATAATTTTAATGCTAGATTGTTTCTACGTGATAAAGAAATGCTTGATTCTTCTTCTACTTTTCTTTCTCAAGTCGGCAAATTGAATCCAAACAAAATCTTATTCAAAAAAATTAAACGTAAGTCTGAAGATTGGGAGGTCGACAAAGGTAAAAAGTCAGGTATAAAGACTATGTTAAATTTTTTGTAGGAACATATGTTTTTCATGAGCTTAGTGCAAAATATGGACTTCATTATAAGATGGTTGTTAATTTTTTTAATAATCTTGCCTCTCATTTTAAACTTCATAAAGAAAAAAATGGTTGAATGTCATGAACCCATTAAAGATTTTTTTTGAAGAACCTATTATTGCTAAAACTGAAATACAAGCTTATTCTGCTAATCCTGATGTACGCACTAGTTATATAAAAGGCCTCCTTTCCATGTTGGAATTAAGGAGCATTCTAAGGCTACAACCATGGTCCGCAAAATTTATGTTAAAGCACCTAAACCTCCTCAACAAATTAAAATAGAGCCTTCTATTGCCATGGTTAAAGATCTTTTGGTTGCAATGGAATGGGTTTAACTATCAAAACATGTAACATTTGAATCATTGATATCCAAATGAAATAACAAAGAGCACGAGTGAGAGAGTGCGATTGTCTTGGAATGTTCAAGGGGGTTTGCTTGTCTGGCGGGTCAACAACAAAATACTACTCCTCAAATGGATACTCGAGCATACCCTCTCGAACATAAACTATCGCGAAGAGCAACACCAAAGAAAGACAATCAATTCACGGCAAATGCAATATTACGGTGCATGATCATGGCATGGCAATATGATGTTGATTGAGCTAATGCAACTAGCAACAAGAATAAATGAAGTTGGTTTGAACCAAAGTTTCAAATTCAAACGTCACATGTGGTAGTTCAATTGTCATTTAATTGATTGTCCTAATAAGTATCTATATGTTGTTCTAACAGGCATTAAAATAGCACCAATGGAAAGTTTGGATTTTTCTGATTAAAATTTATACACAAATTGTTTCCATCTGAGTTATGGTTGATTTTATATGAATTTTTGAAGTTTGTGACAATTTCTAGATTTTTCGATCATTTCTGAAATACAAATAACCCCAAAAACTTTATTACACGAGCATTGTGTGAGCTAGTCAACCAGGTTAAACCTGACCAGCAGGACCCACTGGTCAGTGACTCAATTAGGTAACCTGATTAGTTAGTGTTGATTTTGGCCCTAAATTAAACATGTCAGTGATCAGGGCCCACATGTCATCAACCTTGGGGGTCATTAGCTGTTAAATTATCAGGTTTTGATTGGTGGCTAGCCGCTAGCTAGGCCAACGCAGCACATGCCATGACTCGATGTGATGATGGCATCCCTGGGTCGAATGGTGGTGGTGGCCGAACTTAGGGTGACCGGAATCGACGACAGCAACGATGTTTAGCGGCGGTCGGAGCTCGAGTGCTCACAAGTGTGGTATTGTGGCTTGCGAATAACCGAGTAAACATGCTAGGAACGCTCTAGGGCTGTTGTGGAGACGTTATGCACGCCTGGGAGACCAAATGGTCACGGGAGCATCACCAACGATTAGCTCCGACAACTGTGTGTTTCGGTCAGCACGAAATCAACGGCTACAAGAAGCAGTTCAAGCAGGGAAAATAGGGGAAAGTAGTGGTAGCTCATGGTGCAGATGATGAGCAAGTCAGCGAGCTCGAGGAAGGCGAGACGACGACAGAGTGTTGTTGATGATCTCGGGTGTTGAAGGGTGAATATGACAACATAAGCGAGGATGTGGTGCATCCGACATTGTGTAGATATGTGCAGAGGACAAGGACATCGTGATGGAGCTCAGGTACAAGGTGAGAGAGTGAGGGGATCACGGTGGTCGCTAGGTTTACGAAAGCTTTGTCCATGGCGAAGAATAGGCGAGGGAGAGAGCGAGGGGGAGAATGGGGATGGGAATAGAAGGCATATCCATGATGTCGATGTGGCTAGGGGAGGCAGGTTGCTAGCGTGTCACACGGAGCGCGCGCGTCGGGAACACACCCAACGTCCTTCTGGTGCGTGGTTAAAGATCTCCCCACCCTTGGTGGGCTGGGCTGCCACGTTAATATCTTTCTTTCTTTCTATTTTGTCATTTTATGTTTTTGTTTTTTTTCTATTTTTTTATTTAATTCCATAACCAAATCATTTTTAAAAAATTCTCAAATATTTTATAGGCACTCACTAAATGATTGCAAAGGACCTCAACATTTTTTGGAATATTTGGAGCTATACAAATATTTATAGGACTTAATAACTCCAATTCAAATACAATAATGGATTTATTCAAAAGCCACAAATGCCATAGAAAAATTGGCATCATCTCTGGTTCAGGTTTTCACGTTTTTCCATAAATATTTGAAGGGCGTTTTGGATTCACTAAAAAATATTTTAGTTGAACCCGTTTGAATTAAATTTATGCTAGGGTTTGACGAATTTGAAACATGATGCAACAATGAACACTAGCCTAGGTGCATTCCAGACTAGGCTTATGGCATCATAGAGGTATGGTGTGCGTACGTGCGTTGATAAGAGTAAGTATATGTGCATATACACGAACGTCTATGTGTGTACTATCTTAAAAAACTACACCCGCAAAAAAATACACATGCAACTATCTATTTTTAGGGAAACCTATCCTTTCTTATGGAGAAAAAAGGAAAACGTTTGGCTTCAACCGACGGATCGCATGCGAGCATCTGTTGTCTTGTCTGCGGGACGCTTGTTCTGCTTGGGGGCTTAGCCCTAGAGACAACAAGCGGTTCCTTCCTTTTCCATTTTGATCTCTCTCAACAAGCGGTTCCTTCCTTTTCCATTTTGATCTCTCTCTACAACGAGTGGTTACTTGCTTCCCTCTTTGATCTATCTCTCTCTCGTGAATAGACAAGGAGTTGGCCGTCCATGTGGGATGAGACAGTGGGAATCGATGTCGTTGCAGCGGGGTCGGGCTTGGGTGCTGTTGTGCTTCTTGCCTCCACCATGAACGTCGACCATCGTGGTGCGCCCAAGCTAAAAACGGCTACCACGAACCTCCTCCATGCATCCCCGACCATCACCGTCTATCTCCCTGTTGCACTGCAACAAATGAGTTGCAAAAGACCATGACAACGATGTTGGTGCTGCCGCGACACTATATTTCAAAATCACGGATGTTACAAAAGTCCTTCCGCAACATCGTCTATGCTGCAAAAAATGAAGACGAAAAAAAAAATCTATAACACAATCATTCTTGCAAAAATTTCGGTTACAAGACCTCGATTGCAGCTCTTTCCGCAACAATACATTTGTTGCAAATGTTTCTACAACGCCAAGTTTGCAACAATGATGACAATAGTGTTGAGTTGCCGGATGATACTAGATCTAATACTTGTTGAAGTGGCGAATCTTTTAAAAAGATCTGCCAGCCAACTCCTAGCACGCCCCCTACCACTCGCCCCCCAAAAAGATGTGCATGTCGTCCTACCAAGACGGGCCTCTCTATTGAGGCATGCCTTCTTACCAGGACGAAAGAAGTCCATTTTCACCCCAAATGTGGCTCAGTGGACAAATACCCCTTGAAGTTGACTTTGGTACAATTTTGATCCTGAAATCTCCAAAACCGGGTAAATCACACCCTTACCGGTTTTGCTATGATTTAGTTGGTTTTAGGAGACGACGTGGCATTGCTGCATGGGTTTAGGTCACGGGGCAGGCAGAAGGTGGTCGACGATGGGTTAGTGCGGCGAGCCAGGGCAGTTACAGGTAGGCATTGAGCTAAGGGAGAGAGGGCTCCGTGAAAATGGGGTAAACGGAAGAAAGGCCACCCTGTGCTCGCACACCAGGTCGGAGAAGGGCAACAAAGATGTCATGGATGGTTGCTGCATCTACCAAAGCACGACCTCACAGAGGAAGAATCTTGGGGTCGAAGGGCTTGTCGAGGAGGCGTTAGGAGCGTTTGGAACACTGGTGGGAGCTCGGGGAAGACGGGAGAGGTGTCGGGGCCGCTGAATCTAGGGAATCGGGCACAACAGCGACATAACGAAGATGCAAAAGACGATATCTAGGCTCTAATTATGGGGTGACTTGCTTCAATTGGTTTTGGTAGAGTAGACGAGGAGGCACGACGAAGCTTCTTGACGTGGTGGCATCGGTCCAATTGGTCGGCGGTCGCGTGGGCTGCGGCGATGACGGCGATGACCACAATACGGGCATGTGGGGCGCACGATTCATGTTGAGAGACAGAAAGATGAGGGGAAAGTGAAGGGGAAGGGAGAGATGGGGCGAGGGCAACCAGGGCGAGCTATAAATTTTTTGGAGTGACGGCGTGGCACCTTGTTGACGAGCATCAATGGGCATGGTGGTCGAATGCATAACACACATGAGAGGGAGAGAGGAGGAAGACGACTTCATCACCAAACACCACCCAAAATCATAGCAAAACCATTTAAAGGTGGGATTTATCAGGTTTCAGAAAGAAAAACCATTGAGGGTCAAAATTGTACCAAAATCGATTTTTATTTTGAGGAAAAAAATCGATTTCACGGGGGTAATTGCTCATGGAGCCACATTTCGGGGTGGGACGGGCCTGTCCATTCAGGCCTAATACCAATAGCCCACACAAAGCCCTAAACATCACCTTGTCTTCCCCACTCTCCCCGAACCCCCAAAGACGGCCATCATCATCGTCGCCTTGCGTTCTTCTTCCCACCTCCCAAAAACCCTACACCCCGCGACGACCAACCGGCGGCCGCCATGCTCCTCCGGCGACCACTTCAGGCGCTCACCCTTCCCCTCATTCGTCGGCACTTCTCTGCCTCCGCCGCAGCGGTTTCCGCTCCAGATCACAACATCGACGAACTCCTGTCACCGCCGTTCGACTACCTCCCTGGTCACCCGCGGCCGGACGCGAAGCACGACGAGGTGATCTTCGCCGTGCCGAGGGACAACTCTGGCCGGCACTTCGCGGCCAAGGAACGCAAGGCTGGGCGTGTGCCGGCCATCGTCTTCGAGCAGGAGAATGGCCAGGAGGGAGGCAACAAGCGCCTCGTCTCGGTGTCGTCCAAGCAGATCCGCAAGCTCGTCGACCACCTCGGGCGATCCTTCTTCCTCTCCCGCCTCTTCCGTCTCCAGGTTTGGTCCGAGCACGCTGGGCAGGGGGACCTCATCGAGAGCGTCCGCGTCCTGCCGCGCAAGGTGGGTTCTCTTAATGGTCAGTGAGCCCTTGTTTTTTGACAAGGGTCGACGTTTTCTACAATATCCCAGTATTTGTCTCGTGCTTGTTGATGTGCATGATAAACATTTACATAGCTGGGGTTGGCATTTCGGAATGAAATACTTCTGTTTTAGGTGGCAATTTGAGAACTGTATTGCAGTAGAAAACCATTGAGGAACAAATAACTTGATTAGTGATAATTCGAAGGTGCCTTTGATTGAAAAGTTCTAATTGTTCGGTGATCTAATCAGCTAGTTGATCTGTAAGTGTACTCTGTTCGGGGACAGTGTTTCCTACCTCAAGTCAAGACAATAAAATAGTGTTTCTTGGTTTGTATTTATTGTTTTGCTTTTCTTAGTAGCAATTAGGATTTTGATCCTAGTTTAGTACTGGAAAATAATGGACTTGCAGGTTTAGTTGATACATTGTATATTCTAATAGACTATCCCTGCAGTAAATGCACCACGTGTGTTACACTGCATATATTTTATCAGCAAATTGGCAATGGGGGAACCCTGGTGTGGCAACATGAAATTTCTTCTGCATCCCTTCATTATCTTGCAAGACTTGCAGTTTCTCGTTTAAGGGTGAATCAGAGCATCCATTCCAAGTGAAAAGCTCTTGACAAAGTAACACATGGTTTTTTCTTAGGGTTAATTGGATTCATGCCACTACAACTTTCACGACTTGGAATTATGCCATTACAAAAACCAAACTTGGAAATATGCCACTACAACTTTCCTATACCTCTACATATGCCATTTTCTTCAATATGTGACCAAATACTGCCCTTATACTACCTGTATCGCATCTTATCAGCCGGTCCGCCATGAAGTAACCAGCTCAACCTTATGGAGGCACAGCAGGGCGCAGAACACGCCATTGACGATGTCTGGTAGCCAGTCCAGCCACACCGCAAGGTCATCCGTCTGCTTCTCCACCTCCTGTGCGGGACATGCAGATCGACCTTTTCATCTGGGGCGCCCTCGGCGCCGATGTTCTTACCAACGGCCATCCACCTCGCCTGTGGCGGCAACGACGAGGCCGGAGAGCTGGTTGGAGACAGCTTGAAGGTTATAGCCCATGGGAGGTTGCCGGAGGCCGGGGAAATATGCCACGGCGTCACGGCGCGTGGCGGCGGTCGGCCGTTGGCGGCTACCGCGTAGTGGATCATTGAATGGGAGGGAAGGGAGCAGCAGGGGAGGCGAGGAGGTAGCCCTATCGTGGTCGGCGGGCGTGGCGCCCGCGGTGGACCGATGATGAGGACCTCGACGAGGGGTGGGTGGATTACGAGGCGGTAGACGAGGCGTTGACGGTCAACACGGGACGATGGCGTTGCATGGGTGTGGAACACGATGCTGGTGTCGACGTGCGCAGCAACGGCGACCCCGTATTTTTCCTCCTCGAGCCCAGCGACGAGCGCAGGCATGCCGTCCCCAAGTGTGGCCGTGACGAGGTCCACTAGGCACGCTAGGGTCGCGAGTAGAGAGGCCAGCAGGCTCCCGAGGCGCGCGGCGAGTATGGGCGTCAAATCTTGAGGTCGGTGTCGGCGCCTTGCGGTGGAGTGGAGGTGTAGCAGGTGTGGTGCTTGTCGGTGAGGTACATCTAGCTAGCTAGCGAGTGGTGTGTGCGCATCTAGGCTGAGCGGAGCTCACGGCGGTGTTGGGTAGGCGAGGCCGACGAGAGGGAGTAGGCCGCAGAGGAGGGAATAATTTGGGCCAGGGCATCAGTCCGGTATAAAGCTACCTCAACGAAACTGATACTGGTAGTATAAGGACAATATTTGGTCACCTATCGAAGAAAATAGCATATATAGAGGTATAGTAAAGTTGTAGTGGCATATTTCCAAGTTTGGTTTTTGTAATGGCAAATTGCCAAATCATGAAAGTTGTAGTGGCATGAATTCAATTAACCCTTTTTTCTTATGTGCGAAGGAGGATCGATTAACATGGTGCAAGCAAATGCACTTCATCCTTTTATTGCTCCTGGGTGATCATTAGCATCCATCTTATTTGGTATCTACTTGTCTTTGTTAGCATGATACTAGATGAAGGGTTGTAGTGCACATAGCACATCCATTTCCCCTCGGTCCCTAAGGAAATTGAGATGTTTCTTGCTAAATTCCTGCATTCCGAACAGGGCTGGAATGTGTTCATTACCTTTCATACCACGCTAAACTGATTAATATGCTGACCTATGTGCAATCTTGTACAATGTGGATCAGACATAAATCTTCCTTCGTTGAGGTAGGAGAATCAAATGGCTTGCAGAAATGTGCTCATTACCTTTTAAAACATTGTGAGAATCGTTATCTCTGATGTTAGCAGCAGCAAGCGCTGTCCCGCTTACCACGGAGCTGGTTCCTTGAATAATGAATTGCACATACTTGGGTTTTCTACCTCACAGCAAGAAATCAGCCAGACACCTCCATCTACCTTACAGTATCAGTTGAAAACTGACCCTATATGGCTCTTTATAGGCGTATGTTAGATTGATTGGTGCAGTTATGGATTTGTGAATCAATGGAATGTGGTACTGAACACTATTGGCTGAGTTTTTATAATATCTATATTTGCAGGTGCACTTGCATGCAGGCACTGATGAACCTCTGAATGTGACATTCATGAGAGCACCTTCTTCGGCGCTGCTCAAAATAGATGTTCCTTTAATGTACATTGGAGAGGATGCCTCACCTGGCCTCAGGAAAGGTATGTAGCATGTATACCAATGATTCATCTATCTTACATAGCACAAACTTGGAATGCTCAATTAAAAAGTTCTCCAGATTTTCCACAGAAAATTGGGCGGGCCCAAACCCTAGATCATTTAGAAACAATTTTTTCATCATGCCAGTTTTACATAAAATATAAAATAATATTTAGGCCAGTCGGGACAATTTCTTGAACCATGTTAGCGAGAAGGCGTCATTTCTGTTGAGCAAAACACTACTCCCTCCGTAAAGAAATACTAGAGTGTTTAGATCACTATTTCAGTGATATAAATGCTCTTATATTTCTTTACGGAGGGAGTAACAAATTAAGTGTTGTCTAATGGCGCTTGTTACCTGTGCTGTGTTTATCAGTTATATTAAGTGTATGCTGAACTTGCTATTCTGAAAAAACTCTGGTCAGCGAGCATTGCCTTTGTTATATTATATGTAATGCTATATGACTTGTGCATTCAGCCCTTATCCAGCTGTATTCCTGTTGTATTATGTGATGTTACATTGTTCATAATAAATCCAGGCTAATGTGATTATATTTGCAACCATGCAGGAGCTTACTTCAACACCATAAAACGAACTGTCAAGTTTCTCTGCCCTGCTGACATAGTCCCGCCATACATTGAAGTGGACCTAAGCGAGTTGGACGTTGGGCAGAAACTGCTGATGCGTGATCTGATAGTCCACCCGGCGCTGAAACTGCTTCAGTCGCCAGATCAACCCATCTGTAGCATTATAGGGTCAAGGGCCCCCGACCAGAAGAAAGAGAAAGAGAAATCAAAATAACTTGCTCCACTGTATTAACTATTTGCAACAGAATAAACTTGTTTTGCTATCCATGCTTGAGTTATTCAGTTCTTGATTATGCCACCTAAAACGAATATTACTAGGATGATTTTGTAGCCAGAGACCAAGGAGTGGAAGACGGATGCTACATATAAGAATACGGCAGGAATGTCCAAATATGTTTTATGCGACGTTGTTCACAGAAACTTCACTGTGTGATGTATTTTGTCGGATAAGCGTTTACCTGTTGACAATCTGATGGTTTTTCATGCTGAGATTGTGTGACGTGATTTTCTAGTCGTCAAGCACATGGAATTTGCACTGTTGTTTCATGATCTTACTGTTCTTGCCATGCAATAATTAGCTTGCTAAATCCTGGTTCAGCTCTAGTTCACAGTGCTGCATCCAAGTAGCCTGCACTCAGAAATCTGCATGACTATCAACTCTATTCCAAACATCAAGCTGTGGTGTTGGCAATCGCTCTATGGCACATCTGGGAAGCAAGAAATGAGGTATGGTATTGATGTGCGTCCTGCGTGAACCGCTTAAAAAATCAGAGTCTATGTCCTTATGGTGGTGCAGCATTGTTCCAAGGCCGAACCTGGCCCCAAGAGTGAGTTTCTTCAACTATCATTTGGACTCGGCCACCAGCAGGCTGTGTTGGTCATGGGCTGGCTAGGAACCATCTTGGTGAGTGTCTGGTTGCTGGCAATGAGCAGCTTCAATGCTTTGCTGGACCTGAATTAGTAGAGCCACTTGCCATTTGGCGTGCTCTAGAGGTTTGTTGAATTGAAGGCTTTATGACAATCCTTTTGGTGTCAGGTTGCCTCTCCATGGTGAACAGGATAAATTCTATGGTCCAAGATCGATCAAGAGTGGTGGCTGTTGTCGCTGGCATCAAGTCTCTTGCGTCTGGGTTTACTCGATGCTCTTTCTTACATGTCAGGAATGGTTTGAATGTGGTGGCACACAAATTAGCTCGTAGTTGTGAGCAGGACGTAAATCATATTTATCGTGGTGTGGTTCTGTATTGTACAGTATCAGGGATGAACTTTGCAATGATGTTCATTAATCAATGATGAAGTACTGTTATTCCCCCAAAAGAAAAGAACTACTCCCTCTGATCCAAATTATTTGACGCTGCTTTAGTACAACCTTGTATCAACTCTCGAACACACGAAAACTATATTCATAAAAATCTGAAGGCAACCTTAGCTCTCGCACCTTCAATGATAGGTCCTCCTGAGCTAACGAACACAGTGAGCCAATCAGAAGACATCGACCCCATTCGCACCATTAGACACTTACAGTAGTAGCAACTTGTCCGCTAATTCAATGATAAGTACTGATCACAGCCAAGTTTCAGAAACTTTCAGTCACCTGAAAGCTAATGGGTACCAGTCATGGGGTCATGATTTGCACAGCCGCAAACAGACACAACTCCTGCCAAGAATCAGATAGTTCATCAAATGAAGACCCAACACAGAAAGAAAGGTGAACAAGATAGTAATACTACCTTCATAAAGAAACGACAGAAGTACTGATCAAGTCGTAGCAACTTGACAGTACTGATCAATGGTAGCAACCTGTCGGATCAAGCATTGATCACAACCAAGTTTCGGCAAGTTCACTCAAACTATGCAGTCACCTGAAAACTAATGGTAACATCTCAATTTACCAGTCCAGTCATGAGGTTATGATTTGCACAGCAACAAACAGACACAGCTCCTTACTCGCAAAAATAGAAAAACAGACACAACTCGTCCCAAGAATCAGATAGTTCTTGCCATATAAGAACTCTATGATCATCAAATGAAAACCCAACACAGAAACGAAGGTGAATAAAGACAAGTATACTCGAATATTATTGTGTACCACATGCAAATACATGTAGAAGCTTAGGTTCAGATACATGACACAATACTCAAAGGCGTCGACAAGATGACGGCCAATTGAAAATGAGGTTCAGGCAAACACACGCACACACCCTTTTCCGATCAAAATAATAATATGACCGGAAGCACAGTCATCGTTTAGGCTCCTCCAAAAATTCGAGGATCCAGGTAACGAAAACAAAGAAATCAATACGGGGGGTAAATTCATCAGTGCCGCAGCAGACAAAATCTTCACGCGAAAACTTGATTCAACATGATCACATCCATGGCTGCAGCTTATTAACCTCAGGCAGCGCTTCAGATACGACCACAACAAGTGTTTACTAATGCTCGCTGGGTCACTGGATCAGTTGGAAAATGCGACAATTGTCAAAGGATGGGCCGCTGGGATCAGAGTGATCTATGGAAGGTTCACCTTCCAACTCATCTTCCATGAAGTTTTCCCTGCATTCCATGCTGCAGAAAGCTTTGTCACCCCTACGATTGAAAGACATGATACAAAACATTAAACAACAATTGGAACAGCTGCAGATCTATTAAACCAGCAAAAAAGAGAACATAACGATGGTGCATCTAGTTTACTGGAACACTTACTGGTAGATATAGATGTCTTTCCCATCTTTGAGCTTGTCAGTGCAAAAACAACAGAAGCTCATGGTATCCCCATTCAGATGAGGGGCCAAACTCTCCTCACACCCACCCACATGAGGCATCAGCTGCTCAGCTTGAAACTCAAAAACACGGTCTCCAAAAATGTGGGTGGTTCTAGGGTTAGGACCACGGGTAACAACACAGGTGTAATCCTCCGAATTGACAATGTCATCCAGGGACATGATACTACCGTTGAGTCCATCACTCATAATCTCATCTTTCTGTTCAAGGAGTCCAGCTTGATTAGGAGCAGTGGAGCTGTTCTTGGGAGTTAAGTTGTCAGTAATCCTCATCTCAGATCCAAGAAGAACCTTCCTGCTGCCCAAGGGTGTGGGGTTGTTTTCATCAGTGAGAGAATCCACCAGTCCAAGGCCAACCCTGTCCCCGAGCAAGATCTTTTGGTTCTGGCTGGCTGCGCCGGCATCAAGGAAGGACGACCTGGGTGATTTGGTAGCAAGGTTTGTGAACAATTTGAGGTCTAAGGGAGATGTTGGACTGCGGACGGCATCCAACTCAATCAAACATTTGGTGCTCAGTTTGACAAGAAGATCAGGGACTCTGAAGAAGCCCATCTTGTGAGCAGCCGATTCAGAAGAAGTTTGTGGAACAGAGGACTCGGCTGCCATTTGATCGCCTCTCGTTTCTCCTCCCACTGCAATTTATTTGCTTCTGGGTGTCAATAACTTGATTCTATAAGTTGAGCTTTTGTAATCTAGTACTCGGATTTCTTAGAAGAATCTACCTACTGATTCGGCTGAAAGAAAACCATATGGAGCGATAACAGAAGAATCACTCCTTGTATGAAATACTACCAACCAAGAGCCAAACTAAAAGGATTCCTATTGGAGTTCCTTAACTTGTAAGCATAGGCACATATACGTGGATTAAAGCACCAGGAAAGCATGGGCATACGGAGAAGGCGAAGAAAACAAAAAGATAAAGGCATGC
This sequence comes from Hordeum vulgare subsp. vulgare, assembly GCF_904849725.1. Taxonomy (NCBI): domain Eukaryota; kingdom Viridiplantae; phylum Streptophyta; class Magnoliopsida; order Poales; family Poaceae; genus Hordeum; species Hordeum vulgare. The sequence continues at coordinate 342,533,216 of NC_058520.1, read as the reverse complement.
GTGATCGATCAATCATCGTCTGATTCTCACCTTTGCTTGACAACCGTCCTTGCCTCACAAGATTGTTTTGTTTCCTCGCAGCAGCAGCGGCGGCGGCCCCCTAGTGAAGAAAAAAAAACCGCCAAATCTCCTGAAAAATTCAGCGGAAACCAAGATGAGAGCCCATGACGAGTAATCATTGAAAAACTAGGAGAAGAGATTGATTTATCCTCGAAAAAGAAATCGATAACGCGAGTAGTACGAGCGGAGATTAAAACCCCCAGAAAATCTTCCAAAAAGAAAACAAAAACAAAAAAACAAGCGGGGAAAAAACTGAACGCGGAACCACGGACGATCGTAGAGGGCATCCGAGGACCTAGGCAGATTAGGAGCCCTTGGCGAACGCGTTCTAATCTGCGCCCCCCGGGCGGAAATGCAGGCCCGGTAAATCGCCGACGGCGGAAGGTAAAATCGGCGAGGATCGAGGAGGAAGGAACGGCCTGCCCTACCTTGGTCTCCTCTCCTCTCCTCGGACTGCAGGGCGGGGCGGGACGGGGAGGAGGAAGAGCGGACTCGACTCGAGGGAGGCCGCAGTGTGACACAAAGATGAGAAGAAATAGGGCGGATAGGGGAGAAAGAAGGGAGGAAAGGTTTATGTGAGAACTTTTGGTGCCAGTAGTTGTTGGACCCCCCCCCCCCCCTACTCTTTCCCTTTCTCTCTCCTCTCTCTCTCTACTTTCTCTTTCTAGGGCTCTGTTCTCTGTACTTAACTCTGAAGAGCACCGTTTTCTAATTGGGGCACAGAATAATGTGGGCCCAGCTGTCAATCGGTATCATTTGTTTTGCTGTTGCCTAAATTATTTTAGCAAGCAGTACTACTAGTAATTGTTTTAATGAAAAAGGCAATGTTAATTTTGGAAGGGTGTTAAAGACTGTGATGTCATGATGTGGAGACTTGCTTGTCATGTTGTTAGTCAGCAAGAGAAGGAGAGAGATTAGAAAAAGGCCAGAGGATAGAGAAAGCGGATTACATGAGTACTACTAGTAAATTACTCTACTACTCCACTTGTGGGCTCTTGTGTTTTGCGTTGCCTGCCTGTAGTTACTTTACTATCTTTCACACAGGTGGATCAGAGCGGAGCGGTGGAGTTACCAATGAAGTCCTCTGTCGAATCAGCTTTTTTTTTAAACCTGTCTTGTGCTGCGGATTTTCTTCTCTGCAAAGTAAGGATCGTGCCCCGCAAGTCCACTTGCCACAAATGTTTCCTCCGCTATCGCTTTCACAAGATATAGCTATTCCCTCCAATTTTTACGTATAAGGTCATTATTAAAATTATAATTTGTATAAATATAAAATCACGACTCTCCGGTCACTGTTTAAAAGGCGTGCATGAAAATTTTCTAGGACGTAGGGGATATTGATTGGCTGTAAAATGAGTAAAAAATAACATTCACACTATGATGCATATAGAATTAGTATAACAAAGTACTAATTAGCTGTTAGGAGTAAATACAACGCGTCTTAAACCTTGTCTATTATGAAAATGTATGTAAACTTAACCGTGACGGAGGTAGTAATACTAATCAATGTAATATTAATGACGTTTGGCTCGTAATACTAATAAAGGGGATATTAATTATCCCTTGCATGCATGCATGAGTGAGATCACTGGTTTGATATGCATGAAAGATAAAAATACACATTAATTTTTACGGCAAACAAAGAGACAAGTTGTCTTGGAACATTGACTTAGAAAGCATTAACATTTGCTTTGGTATCTGTAATATGGGTTTGTGACCTTGTATAAGAAAATGGAGGGAGTATATATTTTTTCTTTCTCTATATATATGCACGTATGATCGGGGATATACCATTTTACAGCGTAGATATTGGGTAATTAATTTGCATATCATGGAATTACTACTCCATCCGTTCCTAAATATAAGTCTTTTTACAGATTTCACTAAGGGACTACATGCAAAGAAAAATAAGCGAATCCACACTCTAAAATATGTCTATTTGCATCTGTATGTAGTCTTTTAATGAAACCTCTAAGTCTTTTTAGAGGTTCCCTAGAAGACTACATATGAATATATATAAACATAGTTTACAGTGTAGATTCATTCATTTTGCTTCGTATGTGGTTGGGTAGTGAAATCTTTAAAAAAAAATTATATTTATGAACGGATGGAGTAGTTCGGGCATAGGAGTAGCAATTCAGCGCTAGCGAAGAGAACGTGTCTCAATATATCTCACAAAGTTTCTTAGGATATTATATTATACTTCCTCCGTCTTAAAATAAGTGTCTTAAGCTTAGTACAACTTTGTATTAGAGCTAGTACAAAGTTGAGACAATTATTTTAAGACGGAGGAAGTATATTTTTAAGGTGATTAGTCCGTCAATAGTAATGTGGGAGCCGACCATCTAAAACTATCATGTATATGTCCGTAAATAAAGGGCAATTTATAATTCAAATAAAGTCCAATCCATAGTGCGCGCCGAATTACATCAGCGTGAGAGCACATCCCCGATCACAAAGAAATACCAGTCCTATAGTCTGTGTTAAAAATAAATAAATAGATTTTGCCCTGCCGAACCAATAATTCAAGCCTCCACTGTCAAGGTGTCATCGTTGCCGCGTAGGCAGCCTCCGCCGCCTCCTCCTCCTTGTCCGCTGCCTCCAACTCATCTTTCTATCGCCACAACACCTTGTAGCGGACGACTTGCACTATAATTCTCCGCCGACATCCAAGGACTCAAATTCAATGACAACATCTTGGCGTCCTCCGCATCGGTTGCAATCTTCACCATCTTTTTTTCGTTCATACTTCTTATCTTTGACCATGGCCCTCTTCTCTTCAAGCTTGAGTATCTTGTCGGTCGCCCCCCCCCCTCATAAAAAAATTGAACCTCTCTGCCTCCTCCTTGATGTTCGAGTGCTTGATGTATGTGAGAGAGTCCGGGACTAGGGAGTCGTCGGGCTGCTTATGGGCCGGACTCCTGGACTGTTCGACCACCATAGGTGATGTTGGAATCAAGATGGACTCTTCCAAAGACTTGGCGTACAATCCAAGGCGACATGGTGATCGACATATTCCTTTCTTATTGTAATCGACTTTGTGTAACCCTAGCATCCCTCATATCTATATAAACCAGGGGTCCATAGATCGTAGCACACATTAAGCTCATTACGATTAGGGTTTTAGACCACAATAGTCGGTCTAGAGGTAGATCAACATTGTACCTCATGCTACTTCAACAATACAACAAGAACATGACATGGGGTTTTACCTCCATCAAGAAGGCCTGAACCTGGGTAAAACATCATCTCCTTCGTCCCTTGTTACCCATCGATCCAAGATCCACAGTTCGGACCCCCTACTCGAGATTTTCCAATTTTGACACCAACATTGGTGCTTTCATTGAGAGCTCCGCCGAAGGATCGTTTGAGGGATCGATGGCTCGCTTGGTCACCAGTGAAAACATTAATGCCAAGGATATCTTCATCCTCGACCAAAGCCGCGCATTCGGTAGTACCACCCTGCACGTCAAGGTGGTTCATCACCAGATCAACGGGTTCACCCCGGGCCAGGGATTCAAGTTCGACGATTTGGAGTACGTCACCGACGCCCAAGGTGATTTGATCCTCTCTAAGGCCTCGACTTTGGCCGAAGAGCTCAAAAATTCCGAAGCCTTAACTTCGGGTCTTCTCCCCGGCCTCGAGTTCGAGATAGAGTCTACTCCTAATCTAGGCTCGAGCCACGTGAGGGAGTCCGGTACTAAGGGGTCCTCGGACGATCTGCCCATTTCTTATAGGTCGACCTAATGGGTCGTATTGTTGAAGACCGAATTGCATGACGACCTCATGTTCAGGAAGGAAAGCTTTGAAGGCTGGCGTGTTATCCAAGTTAAGTAGACCAGATCATCGCGTCTGTCCCCGACTGGAGGTCGGTTGTATGTAACCCTAGGAACCCCTGGTGTCCATATAAACCAGAGGGTTTCATCCGCATAGGCAACTTACTCATCTAGGGTTTTAGATCATATGATATCGAGGTAGATCAACTCTGTAATCCTCATCCACATCAATATAATCAACCAGGATGTATGGTTTTACCTTCTCACAAGGTCCACACTATCTCCTGGGTAAATACTATCTCCTTCGTCCCCTGTAACCCATCGACCCATGGTCCACAGCTCGGGACCCCCTACCCAAGATCTGCCGGTTTTGACACCGACATTGGTGCTTTCATTGAGAGTTCCGCTATGAGATCATCGAAAGGATTGATGGCTCACTTAATCATTGGCGATCAGATTAGCAGCGGGGACATCTTTGTTCTCGGACAAGTTCTCGCGTCCGGCAGCGTCACGCTGTTCACCAACCCGATCGACAGTCTCAGCTAGGTCGGAGGCTTCGTCCCCAGTCACGAGATAAGGTTTAGGAATCTCGAATTCTCCGTTGACTCCTTGGGCGATCTTTTCCCCGCTAAGATCACGGTTTCATCCAATGAGCTCCAAAATCCCGAAGCCTTGACTTCGGGTCTCTTGCCCGACGATGAACTCGGTTCCCTCTTTGTCAGATAGTTGGCATTGAGCCCGGACCCGAGCTCAGTGCCCCAGCAACAGCAAACGGCCATTGCCGAATACGCGTCCCTCGTGGAAGCCATGGAGGTCAACTCCGAAAACCGTCAAGAAACCGATCAGGACATGCTCTCGTTGTTAAACGAGGCGCTCGACCAGATCCAGCCATTGAAAATTGTGAACGGCCCGAGCCCAACCTATACTTGGATCGCTCCGGATGCGGATTATGAGGAATTGTACGGCCCACCCACCACCCACTTGGTAGCCATCGTGAAGACTTAATCAACATGTTGGATTTCGTCTCCGAGGAGGTTGAAGACATGGATGATGAGGCCGAGGACCCCGACCGTGTAAATATCGGGCGGTGGACTCCCACCTCCACCTACGAAATCTACATGGTGGACACACCCAACGGCAATGGCGATCATACCCCCAAACAAAATGGAGATAAGTCTGGGGAGAAGCCATCAAAGCGTCGAAGGCAGCGTAAACAAGCCAAGGCGAACAAGGGAAGGGGGACCATGCAGGGCACGAGGGAAAATACAACCCCGGAGGACTCCGACAACCTCGGAGCTCCCGAGCAGCCATCGGAGGACCCAAACAAGCCCGAGGTCCAGCCCGATCCCAACGACCCCGACGATTCAGACGACGACAACTACCTCCCCCGTGTCGACGCGAAAGGCAACCTAGAGGCCGAAGACTTCACAGTTCCCGAGGACCTTGAGGGTCAGGAACAGATCAGGCAAGAACTTATAGCTCCCGCACGTAGCCTAAAAGTGAAGCAACAACGGCTCCAAGTCGAACAAGATACCATCAACAATAGATGGACGAAAGTACTGGCAGCCGAAGAAGGATATGGCACCGAGTGGCCGGATCAAAACAAAAGCTACCCACCACGGCGTGTGTTGCCTTAGTTTGATGACGAGGCCCCAGAGCCCGTGTCCCCCAGGTGCACATAGTATGATCAACCCGATCTTCCACCTCGAGGGTGCAACAGAGCGACCGGAGAAGACGAGTATAGACCTGAGCCTCCCCGCAGGAAACGAAAGGAACATGCGCAACCCAGAGACAAACACTACCTACGACATGACTTGGACAACAGAACAGGTCTCAACAGGTCCATCTATGGATCTAGAAGGTACTCTCCCACTCGATGGGATGGATACCAACCTCGGTTTACCCACAACAAGAGAGATCGGGAATCGTCCCGGGCAAAACCAACAGCCAATCACCGGCACAATATAGCCCGGGTCAGAGGCGCCGCCCACCCACTATGCTTTATAGATGAGGTCATGCAACACCAATTCCCGGAAGGATTTAAACCCATGAACATAGGAAAATACGACGGGACTACGGACCCCACCATGTGGATAGAATATTTCCTTCTCCACATCCATATGGCCACAGGAGATGACCTCCATGCCATTAAGTACCTAACCCTAAAGCTGAAAGGACCAGCACGACACTGGCTAAACAGCTTACCCGAAAATTCCATCGGAAGCTGGGAAGAGCTCGAAGAAGCATTCTTGTCTAATTTTCACGGAACTAATGTCCGCCCATCGGATTGCTCCAACCCAAGCAACGTCGTCCAAAAGGCGTGCGAATCGGCCAGAGAATTCTGCAATAGGTTCCTAAGCAAGTAGAGCTAGATCGTGGACTGTCCGGATGCCAAGGCGATAGCCTCCTTCACGCATAATATCTGGTCCGAATGGTTGGCTCGCCAGCTCGGCCAAGATAGGCCGAGAACAATGTCCGCTCTCACTTCCCTCATGACCCGCTTTTGCATGGGCGAGGACAATTGGATAGCTCGGCACGGCCATAATACGGACGACCCCGGTACCTGTGAAGTTTGGGATGGAAATGGCAAGCCAAGACGAAACAAGAACAAACACCGCCACCATAACGGTGATGCCGATGACACAACCGTAAATGCTGGCTTCCGCATCTCAAAACCTGGACAACGGAAGAAACCCTTTAAAGGGAACAGGGATGGGCCGACTCCATTAGATAAAATAATGGAAAGGCCCTGCCAGATCCATGGCACCCAAGACAAGCCCACCACCCACAGCAACCATAACTGTTGGGTGTTTAAACAGGCCGGCAAACTAGTAGCCGAGGAACAAGGCAAGGGCCCACGAAGCAAAGACGACGATAAGCCTCGCGCTCCGAACACTAGGGGCCAGAAACAGTTCCTCCCAAGTGAAAACCGTGAATATGATATATGTTACTCACATACCAAAGAAGGAGAGGGAGCGAGCCCTTCGGGAGATATACGTCGTAGAGCCCATAGCCCCGAAGCACAACCCATGGTCGGCTTGCACGATCACCTTCGGTTGTAGGGATCATCCGACAAGTATCCGTCTTGGAGGGTCGGCCGCCCTTGTCCTAGACCCCATCATAGATGGGTACCACCTCACTAGAGTCCTTATGGGCGGAGGAAGTAGCCTTAACCCGATTTACTCAGATACAGTGAAAAATATGGGCATAGACCCATCAAGGATCAAACCCAGCAACACTACCTTCAAAGGAGTAATCCGAGGCGTCGAAGCCCGCTGCTCTAGCATGGTAACACTAGAGGTTGTGTTCGGCTCACCCGACAACTTCCGCAATGAAGACTAAACCTTCGATGTCGTCCCCTTCCGCAGCGGGTATCACCCACTACTCAGTTGCACAACATTCGCCCGCTTCAATGTTGTGAATCATTACGCCTACCTAAAGCTCAAGATGCCCGGGCCCAGGGGAGTTATCACCATCAATGGAAACATAGAATGCTCCCTCCGGACCGAGGAGCACACAGCAGCCTTGGCAGCTGAGTGCCAATACAACAACGAAGCATCAAGCCACAAGCTAGCCATCGAGGCGTGGCAGGCGGGAAAGCGAGCCCGAGATCAATCGGATCCCGCGGAGATATCTCCGGCTCAAAGCAAATAGGGATATGCTTCCCATGACATGGCCCAGTCACCCGTAAGGTATGTCCCTCGTAGACATAATTTCATTCTCAAAATACCATGGGCATCTGTGGGGATCCACTACCAAGGACCAAATGTTCGGTTCGACCAGACCACGGTCCAAACGTCTTCACGAACAAAAACGAGATACCATTAAGGATCTCCCCAACATCAAGCTCACCCATACCACAACAACTTCTCAAGACTCTCTACTCAAGGTCCGTCTGCCGACAGCAACCACCTCTAAAGGATACTACCCCTCCCTTCTAAGAAGCATTGGAGAAATTGCGCAACTGGAAATAGCGCGGACGTCAAGTCACCCATGGAAGGCCGTGGGGAAACGTTGCTGTGAAATATGTTGTTCAAAACAATAGTTACCTGTAACCGCTGCCTTGGCGCCACGAATTGTAAAACTTCCTAGAAAATATTATTTTTGGACTATTCTACATTATTTTTACATGTATATGTTTCCTGCTCATTGGCGCCGAAGGGTAAATTTGTTCAATACATATCAAGTGCGACCCGCTAATAGATCGGGGGCTTGGATGAAAATACCGCCGCGAGCACTACCCCCTCACTACTTATTAAGTGTTTGGTTTCTCGGATATTGCTTCATATGCATCGGTTCCGAATTATGTATTGGGTCAATATTTGGATTGTCCCGCTCCTGTGCTTACCGCCTTACATTCCACTAGTTCGGCTAAAGGGGTAAAGGGAGATAAACTACGATTGTATTCCCAGCTGGCTTGGCTAAAATACCTCAGTGGAGAAAGCCGAAAACTGACTATCATAATAAGCGAGAACTGGTGTGCAATCCGAGCATAAGTATAAAAAACAAATGGAGGTTATTCCGTGTCATATGAGGGGTTTGTACCTTTGCAAACCTTGTGGTAACTATTTCAAAATCCGGTTTATCCGATCACCACAAAGACTCGGGGCTCGTAACCAGCCCCCGAATTCAAGCTCCTAAGGCTAAGTGAAAGCACTAAAGCCGCATAGTCCGATTGCCTCATTTCCTTCACAGACTACCACCTCTCGGCACCGATATATCGGTTAAGGGCCACAATGCGGATGTCGAAACACCCTTTGTAGTGTCTACATGGGGGCTGAAGCCCATGACTCGAAACTTTCAAATTAAATGACCGAACATGAGTCAAAATAATGCAAAGTCCATTACGCTGGGACAAGCTTCATAATAATAAATTGTTCCAGGGCACACGACAATACCCTCACTCATAAATTACATCTTTGGAACACTGGGCTTCTATGGCCCGAGCAGTCTCCGTCACGACAGAGAAATACAGTTGTGGATGTGTGTGCTCCTTTCTAGGAGGTGGATGTGCGGTTGCCATCATAAGGGGCTTCACGCCTGGCTAGTGCATCATGGTCCTCGCAAAAGCCATCCGAGCTCCCCCTATGCAAATAGAGTGCTTTAGGACCCCGATTTGAGGCACAATGTCACACAGTTTCTGCACTAAGCCGAAGTAACTGCTCGAAAGAGGCTCGGCAGGCCACAACCGGATGCGGAGGTCTTTCATGGCTGGCTCTGCCATCCTGTGCGACTCCATGAGCTGTTTCATCTGGTAGACGAGAGTGGAATTAGGCTCGAGAGCCTAAAACCGTGGCTAGAAAATCCTTTGCTCAGCTTCCCGTCCTAGGCCGCGTAGTGCTTGGTCGCATCTTCTGCACTCCATGAGAGGTCCATGAAGGCGCCTGGGGAACGCCATAGCTGTGTAAGAAGGGCAAACCCGTTTCCACCAAAGGCTCATTGCAGTAAGTATGGCTTACCATCCACAACCTTCTTGGCTTGGTGCACTTCTTCTTCGGAAAACCGCATGTCTACCTTCTTCGATTTGAGCTCGGAGGACATCTTGGATAGCTCAGTCGCTTGTTCTTTGTATTTTTGTTCCAAGGCCTCGCTCTTAGCACTCACATCTTGAAGCTCCTGCTAGAACTCACCTACTCTAGTCTCGTGCCTGCTGCTCTCAACCTTCAGCGAGCTTAGCTCGGCGATTGCCTGTTCAGCCACCATCTTTTGAGCGGCGGCCTCCTCCTTGGCCTTCTCCAATTCGGACTTGAGTTTCTCAAACTCTATGTCGATAGCTGTTGATATAATCAGAATCAATATGTAATATACCAATGCCAGACGGTCCTAAACCATTAAGGACAACAAGAGTCTTAGCGACACACATCAAGCTTACCCTGACTCTCGTCGAGCCGACTATTAAGACAGCTAAGCTCTTCATCGGTAATCTTGATTTTTTGGTTCAACTCGACAAGTACAAGGGCGTTGGTGTCCACAAATGAGGACGAGGCATGCAAGACAAGTTGTGGATTAATAATCATCCGAGTCATCGGGACTGGGACACTGGCCACAGTACTGCCCTAAGCTGTTATAGTTCAAGGGTCCCCAAACTATTTTTGTTCATGACTAGAAGTTCTTTTGAGCCACGGGTAAGTTTTTCAACTCACCCATGGATCGGGGGCTGTTATACCTATAAGGCATGTAAAACCTTATAAATAAACCTAACACTACATGGTTTACCTTGAAGCCCGTCAGCAAACTGTTGAAGGCTTCCTTTAGTCCGCTATCAACGAATTGAATGCTTTTTAGAATCGTACCCATAAGGGTGCGATGTTCAACGACAATGGATGAGACAGATAAAACCTCCTCCATTATTGCAGGCCACTCGGCCGCAACCCGTTTTTTCAAAGGTAGCACGGGAGGCAACGTTAAATACGTCGGAGGATCAGAGGCCCGTGGAGTTGTCTCTAGAGGATGCTTGGACGAATTGCGTCCCCCTCTCCACTCATCGAGAGGGGATCAACCTCTGGGTTTCGGTGACCGAGGCATGAACCTCGGCCGGGACCTCTCAGTCTTCGGTGGCCGACATACTCGGTCTTCAGTGGCCGACGTATGAACCTCGGCCATCACATCCGTGTTCAGAGGGGCATGGTGGGATATCACCTCCGTGGCCTCGTCCGAGGTCTGAGGAAGGTAGTACATGACACATTCCCTCTCTCCGCTAGCTCGGTCGGTTGTGAACCCCCCTGCGTGACCTGGTCCGTCGGGAGATTTTGGGCAGGGCTGCGTGAGGAAAAAAGCGCACGTCTGTTTATTAATAACAACTCAGTATAAACTTCATTAAATAAAGTTCAGATTCCGTACCTTTGGGCCGGGGGCTTGATTCCGGGGGTCCTTCAGGGAACCCTCTCAAAGGCCCCAAAGTCTTCTTCGGAATTTAGGCTGTCATCGGGTATGTCGGCGATGCTAGGTTGACACCTATGGGAATCAACGTGAAACCCTTGTGATCGTAGGGGCGGGAAAGACGACGTCAATAGCAGAGCTAATGATCAACACCCGGCAAGCCTTTTTACCCCGCTTCAGGCCACTTACGCGTAAAATCCTACGTCCTGCTCATCTGGTTGTATTAAGCGTTTTGTTGTTTGTTAGAGTGATCGATGATAACCGTCTTGTGGCCAATGTCCAAAGAGTCTAACCCCTTGTGAATGAGCTAAGGGCCTCCTTTTATAGGCAAAGGGGTCACCTACAGTGCTCGGTGGTAGGTTCACGAGCAGTTACGGTGAACCTAGAGCGGTGCTTATCCATCTACCGCTGTCAGGTGCATTAAATGCATGTCTTGTCCTTGTCAGCAACGTGCTGGTGAAGACATGTGTCCAGGCGTTTCGACACCTGGACGCCGCACTGGGACATGCGGAATGCGCTGGAACTTGGGGGGCGGTGGCACTGTGGCAAGGGCGGTCACCCTCTAGTGCCTAGCCTTGTCATCCCGGCAAGGGAGCTTGCCGGGGCCTTGGGTCTTCGTCTTGGCAAGGAAGCTTGCCGGGGGATTCGACTATCATCCCGGCAAGGGAGTCTTGTGGAGATCTTATACTTGGTGAGCTCATCACGCCCATTAAACGGGCGTGACCTTGGTTATCTTCCCGGCAAGGTAGGCTTGCCGGGGCCTTGGTAATCTCGGGGGTGTATCTTGTGTGGATCCTACCATGCCCTGCCGCTTGGGGCTCTTTGCGCCCGTGCACAAGTCAGGGGCACTAGGGACCCCCAGTCTTTAGTGCACCGACAGGAGCCCCCGGGCCTGGGCCACACATGCGTGCGGAGCGTTGTTGGGCCAGGCCCAAAGAGGTGCACGGGCCCTCGTGGCTGGATCTGCTGGGGGTTGTGTTTTCCCACATCACGCATTAGATGCGCGAAGTGGAAGGTCGTGCGCGGAGTGGCCTCTCCGCCTCCTGAAACGCCTCTGCCACGCGCGTGGCAGGCATAGTTATGGACGGACAGGTGGCAGGTGTCGCCTCGAAAGGTGCAGTAGTGGCTGGGCCCGCCCGTGCATGCATTGGTGCAGCAGGGCGGTTCTCTATTCGCCCGTGAGCTCGAGCGATTGGGCGAGAAGGGTGGTGGCTTCTAGAGTAAGGGAGGATAGCCCCCGCGCCCCGTCCTATAAATTGGGAGGGTTTGCGAGGGGTTTTGCTCACCCAACTCCTCATGAATCCACCAACTCCTCAGCCTTGGTCTTCAGAATCATCTTCCGTCTGCTGGTGGCTCTCGCCCCTAACCATGGTTAGGGGACAGGGTCGGCCACCGTCGGCTGCGAGGGCGGCGAGAGGATCCCGTTTGGATCATGCCACAACTTCAAGGGGCGCCGCGGCGGAATACGGCCCGAGCGCCCGTGGCGGAAGAAGGGCGAGGGGCCGCGACTGTCGTGGGGGCCGAGGCCGGGGGAGGTGGAGTGGTACTCCAACGCCTCCGCCTTCCCCGGGGTTGCTCCTGAGGCGGCCCACGTTGGAAGGAACCCGATGGAGTTCTTCGTTCACGAGGACCTACCCGGTCCCTTCTCGACTCCCTGGTGTCTTTGCCGAGGCAACGGAAGGAGAGGTGGCCCCGGCCCTGTGGCTCCGCATGCATGGTTGCGGCAATAGCGCCATGCCGGTGGTCGTGGAGTGTACTGGGCCTCAGACCCTATTCCTCTGTCGCGGGTGGAAAAGCTTTGCCCGCGCCCATAGCCTCTGGGATAGGCACGTTCTCCGCTTCAAAAAAATGGCGGGTAACGTGCTCTCGATCAAGCTATACGGGAGCTCAGGCGCACGTCTCGGCTGCTGCGAAGAGAGCTCAAGCGGGACTGAGAGCCCTTCCTCGCATGGGATTAGCAAGGAAGGGACGGACGATGACGACAGCGGAAGCGGGTCAGGCCCCTGCAGACATTGTCTGCATAAGAGGGCCTGTCCTCGGGCTAAACGCCGGCTGTACGATCGCCGTCAGTCTGCCGCTCGCCCTTTCCCGCCCCGGACCGACCGGAGCTGCCTCATCTTTCTGTCAGCGCCCGACCTTCTGCTCCTCCATCTCTTCGGGCTTTGTTCTCATCCGTGCAATGCTGGTCCCGGAGGAGCCAGCCTGGATGCCGCAAAGGGCCGCTGCATGTCTTCGTGAACTCTAGCCTGGCGAGTGTAGTCCCTCGCCAAGGACAATAGTTCTAGGTTAGAGTACAAAATATCATCCATGTAATATGTTCGAGAATACCTCAAACAAATGAATGAAAAGATTGTTTCCCCCTTTTTCCAATTCTGTTCTTTATATGATTCGTCTTTGCATAATCTGGGAGATTGCCGGCAACTACCGACAAGGCTCCTTGCCGTGTTCAGTGCAACCATGGAAATCACCAAGCGCAGCTTGAGACGAAATCAGGTGCTACGTAGCCGCTTGCTCTGTTGATCAGGTTCGCAACTGCTTGAAGGCGCTCTGTGGCCGTTCAGGTCATTTGAACGAGTTCGAAAAAAAGACAAGGTGCACTAAGCTTTGGGAAGGTCCCAGTACGCGCAAACTCCACACACAAAGATTAGAAACTTTGAAAGGGAAAAGCAGAGAATCTATCTACCTCAGATCTAAATCTTAAGCTTAAAAATTTATTTGTTCAGGCCTTGTTTGCTAGGCGCTTGATTCTTTTGCCGGGTCGTTGGAGCCCTTGGCAAGCAGGAAATCACCGCTCCTGGCGGCCTTTTCTCCAGCAAAGATTTCTTGCTGACGGTCCATGACCGTCGTTTGGAGAAAAAGCCAGCCAGGGTGTAACCCCTTTGTTTTTCTCTTGCTAGGCTGCGCTTGCGGAGCCCCCGAGTGCGTCTTTGGGCGATGATGCGACGCTCTCAGGGCGCAACACTGGCGCTAGAATGCGCGCCGGGGCTTCCAGACCGTGTGGTGCATCATCAACGACTATGCATCGCTCCGCGGAGGTGCGTCCGCCGGAGTATGCGCCGAGGCCTCTGTGAAGCGCCCGGGCACGCCCTCGACAGCTGCACGTCGGCCCCGAGCGACGCACTGGCCTGATGGCGCTGCTCTTGGAGCCTCTGCCTCCCCGCCCCCGCGCGCGTGTAGCAACGCGCTCGCGCGGCCTTTGGAAGCCATAGCAGAACAGAGCGTCCGCCGCGGTACCCCGTTTCCGGGGGAACGCGACGTAGCGGTCAAACTTCAAAGAATCCGGCGCTGAGCGTGCTGTGATTCACGCACAACTCCGTCGCCCGTACCTGACGCGCCGAAGATGTTGGTGATGCTAGGTCGACACCTATGGGAATCAATGTGAAACCTTGTGATCGTAGGGCGGGGAAAGACAACGTCAAGAGCAGAGCTAACGATCAACACCCGGCAAGCCTTTTTACCCAGGTTCGGGCCGCTTACGCGTAAAACCCTACGTCTTGCTCGTCTTGTTGTATTAAGCGTTTTGTTGTTTGTTATAGTGATCAATGATAACCGTCTTCTGGCCGATGTCCAAAGAGTCTAAACCCTTGTGAATGAGCTAAGGGCCTCCTTTTATAGGCAAAGGGGTCACCTACAGTGTTCGGTGGTAGGTTCACGAGAAGTTACAGCGAACCTAGAGCGGTGCTTATCCATCTACCGTTGTTAGGTGCATTAAATGCACGTCTTGTCCTTGTGAGCAACGTGCTCGTGAAGACATGTGTCTAGGCGTTTCGACACCTAGGCGCCGCGCTCGCGCATGCGAAATGCACTGGAACTTGGGGGGCGGTGGCACTGTGGCAAGGGAGGTGGCCCTCCAGTCCCTAGCCTCGTCATCCCGGCAAGGGAGCTTGCCGGGGCCTTGGTGTTGGAAATATGCCCTAGAGTTAATGATAAAATAGTTATTATTATATTTCCTGTTTTGAGACAACCGTTTATTATCCATGCTATAATTGTATCGAATGAAAGCATAGATACATGTGTGGATATATAGACTAAACAATGTTCCTAGTAAGCCTCTAGCTGACTAGACACTTGATCAAGGATGGTTAAGGTTTTCTAACGATATGCAAGTGTTGTCACTTGATAACTGGATCACATCATTAGGAGAATGATGTGATGGACAAGACTCAAACTATGAACGTAGCATGTGATCGTGTCATTTTGTTTCTATTGTTTTCTGCATGTCAAGTATTCATTCCTATGACCATGAGATCATGTAACTCATTGACACCGGAGGAATACCTTGTGTGTATCAAACATCACAAGATTACTGGGTGACTATAAAGGTGCTCTACAGGTATTTGCGAAGGTGTTCGTTGAGTTAGCATGGATCAAGACTGGGATTTGTCAGTCTCTGTGACGGAGAGGTATCTCGGGGCCCACTTGGTAATACAACATCACATATAAGCCTTGCAAACAATGTGACTCAAGTGTTAGTCACGTGATCTTGTATTACAGAATGAGTAAAGAGACTTGCTGTTAACGAGATTGAAATAGGTATAGGGATACCGACGATCAAGTCTCGGACAAGTAACATACCGAAGGACAAAGGGAATGTTATACGGGGTTATATGAATCCTTGGCACAGAGGTTCAACCGATAAGATCTTCGTAGAATATGTAGGATCCAATATGGACATCCAGGTCCCGCTATTGGATTTTGACCGGGGACTGTCTCAGGTCATGTCTGCATAGTTCTCGAACCCGTAGGGTCTGCACACTTAAGGTTCGGTGACGTTTCGGTATAGTTGAGTTATAGATGTTGGTGACCGAAGGTTGTTTAGAGTCCTGGATGAGATCACGGACGTCACGAGGGTTTCCGGAATGGTCTGGAAACAAAGATTGATATATAGGATGGTTTCATTTGGTCTCCGGAAAGATTTCGGGCATTACCGACAGTGTACCGGGAGTGACGAATGGGTTCGGGTTTTCACCGGGAGGGGCCCACCCACCCGGGAGTGAGCCGAATAGTCCAAGGGTGGCGCACCAGCCCTTAGTGGGCTAGTGAGGCCAGCCCAAGTGGGATATGGCGCTAGGAAAAGAAAACCAAAAAAAGAAAAAAAAGAGAGGGAGGTGGGAAGGAAGAGGAGGACTCCTCCTTCCCCAAACCGAATTGGAGTTGGAGTCGTCCTCCTCTTTTTGACCGGCGCCCTTGGGGCTCTCTTGATCCCCAAGGCTATCCCCTCACCTCCTCCTATATATACCAGAGGTTTGAGGGTTTTTGAGACACAACTTTGCCACGTGCAACTCAAACCTCTACTTCGTAGTTCTTCTTCTAGATCGGTTTTTTGCGGAGCTCGGGCGGAGGCCTGCAGGAATAGATCATCACCATCACCGGCGCGCCATCACACTGCGGAAGAACTCATCTACTTCCCCGTCTCTCTTGCTGGATCAAGAAGGCAGAGATCGTCATCAAGCTGTACGTGTGCTGAACGCGGAGGTGCCGTCCGTTCGGCGCTAGATCGAAACGGATCGTGGGACGACAGTGATTTGAATCACGAAGCTGTACCACTACACCAACCGTGTTTCTTAACTCTTCCTGCTTAGCGATCTACAAGGGTATGTGGATCCGATCTCCCTCTCGTAGATGAACATCACCATGATAGGTCTTCGTGTGCGTAGGAATTTTTTTGTTTCCCATGCAACGTTCCCCAACAGTGGCATCATGAGCTAGGTTCATGCGTAGATGTAATATCGAGTAGAACACAAAAGTTTTTATGGGCGTTGATGTTCGTTTTGCTGCCCACCTCAGTCTTTTCTCGATTCGACGGTATTGTTGGATTGAAGCGGCCCGAACCAACATTACTCGTACGCTTACGAGAGACCGGTTTCATCGACCAACATGCAACTCGTTGCATAAAGATGATTGGCGGGTGTCGGTTTCTTAAACTTTAGTTGAATTGGATTTGACCGAGGTGGTCCTTAGAGAGAGGTTAAATAGCAATTTGCACATCTCCGTTGTGGTTTTTGCGTAAGTAATATGCGATCATGCTAGATACCCATAGCAGCCACGTAAAACATGCAACAACAAATTAGAGGACGTCTAACTTGTTTTTGCAGGGTATGCTTGTGATGTGATATGGCCAAAGACATGATGTGATATATTGGATGTATGAGATGATCATGTTGTAATAGTTAATATCGACTTGCACGTCGATGCTACGTCAACCTTCAGGAGCCATAGGGTTGTCTTTAAACTAACGTTTGTGTTTGCATATGCGTTTACTATATTGCTAGGTTGTAGCTTTAGTAGTAATAGCATAGATAGCACAACAACCTCGATGGCGGCACGATGATGGAGCTCATGATGATGGAGATCATGGTGTGGCGCCGGTGACGATGAAGACCATGCCGGTGCTTTGGTGATGGAGATCAAGAAGCACAAGATCATGGCCATATCATGTCACTTATGAATTGCATGTGATGTTAATCCTTCTATGCACCTTATCTTGCTTAGAACGACGGTAGCATTATAAGGTGATCCCTCACTGAAATTCAAGATAAAATTGTGTTCTCCCCGACTGTGCACCGTTGCAACAGTTCGTCGTTTCGAGACACCATGTGACGATCGGGTGTGATAGACTCAACGTTCACTTACAACGGGTGCAAAACAGTTGCACTTGCGGAACACTCAAGTTAAACTTGACGAGCCTAGCATGTGCAGACATGGCCTTGGAACACGAGAGACCGAAAAGTCGAGCATGAATCGTATAGTTGATATATATGATTAGCATAGAGATGTTTACCACTGAAACTACACTCAACTCACGTGATGATAGGATTTGAGTTGGTGAATTTGGATCATGCCACACTCAAGTAACTAGAGGGATGTCTATTTGAGTGGGAGTTTATTAGTAATTTCATTAGTTAAACTCTAATTGTCTTGAACATAGTCTAAGTCCACTTTGCAATATTTTATGTTGTAGATCAATGGCTCACGGAGTTGCAACCCTGAATTTCAATACGTTCCTAGAGAAAGCTAAGCTGAAACATGATGGTAGCAACTTTGTAGACTGGGCTCGTAATCTTAGGCTCATCCTACAAGCTGGGAAAAATAATTATGTCCTTGATGCTACGCTAGGAGATGAACCACCCGCTACGTCTGACCAAGATGTTTTGAACGTTTGGCAATCACGTAAGGAGGACTACTCAGTAGTTCAATGTGCAGTCTTGTATGGCTTGGAACCGGGACTTCAACGGCGCTTTGAGCATCATGGATCATATGAGATGTTCCAGGAGTTGAAGTTTATCTTTCAAAAGAACGCCCGGATCGAGAGGTATGAGACCTCTGATAAATTCTATGCTTGCAAGATGGAGGAGAATTCGTCTGTCAGTGAACATGTGCTCAAAATGTGTGGGTACTCAAACCATCTAGCCGAGCTGGGGATTGAACTCCCGCAAGAGGCTATCACTGATATGACTCTTCAATCACTGCCACCTAGCTACAAGAGCTTTGTGTTGAACTATAACATGCAAGGTATGAACAAGTCACCCGACGAGTTATTCGCGATGCTGAAAGTCACAGAGTCAGAACTATGGAAAGAACATCAAGTGTTGATGGTCAATAAGACCACTGGTTTCAAGAGAAACGACAAAGGCTAGAAGGGTAACTCCAAGAAGAGCGGCACAACTATTGCCAATCCGACGAAGAAACCCAAGGCTGGACCTAAGCCGGAAACAGAGTGCTATTATTGCAAGGGGATGGGTCATTGAAAGCGCAACTGCCCCAAGTATTTGGCTGATAAGAAGGCGGCCAACACCAAACCAGGTATATGTGATATACATGTTATTGATGTGTACCTAACCAACTCTCATAGTAGTGCCTGGGTATTTGATACCGGTTCTGTTGCTCATATTTGCAACTCGAAGCATGGACTGCGGAATAAAGGAAGGATGGCGAAGGATGAAGTGACGATGCGTGTGGGAAATGGTTCCAAGGTTGATTCAATCACCGTCGGCACGGTCTCACTTCCGTTACCATCAGGATTAGTTATGAACTTAAATAATTGTTATTTAGTGCCTGCGTTAAGCATGAATATTATATTTGGATCTTGTTTATTGCGAGACGGTTATTCATTTAAGTCAGAGAATAAAGGTTGTTCTATTTTTATGAGTAATATCTTGTATGGTCATGCACCCAATGTGAGGGGTTTGTTCATATTGAATCTTGATTGTGATGACACACATATACATACCATTGAGACCAAAAGATATAGAGTTAACAATGATAGCACCACCTTTTTGTGGCACTGCCGCTTAGGTCATATTAGTGTAAAGCGCATGAAGAAACTCCATACTGATGGGCTTTTGGAGTCACTTGATTTCGAATCACTTGACACGTGCGAACCATGCCTCATGGGCAAGATGACTAAGACTCCGTTCTATGGAACAATGGAGCGTGCAAGTGACTTGTTGGAGATCATACATACTGATGTGTGCGGTCCAATGAGTGCAGAGGCGCGCGACGGATATCGTTATTTTCTCACCTTCACTGATGATTTGAGTAGGTATGGATATATCTACTTGATGAAGCACAAGTCTGAAACGTTTGAAAAGTTCAAGCAATTTCAGAGTGAAGTTGAAAATTATGATAACAAGAAGATCAAGTTCCTATGATCTGATCGAGGGGGTGAATATCTGAGTTTCGATTTTGGTGCTCACTTAAGACAATGTGGAATCGTTTCATAGTTAACACCGCCTGGAACACCACAGCGTAATGGTGTGTTCGAACGTCGTAATCGTACTTTGTTAGATATGTTGCGATCTATGATGTCTCTTACCGATTTGCTGTTATCGTTTTGGGGTTATGCATTAGAGACAGCTGCGTTCACTTTAAATAGGGCACCATCAAAATCCGTTGAGATGACACCATATGAGCTATGGCATGGCAAGAGGCCAAAGTTGTCATTTCTTAAAGTTTGGGGATGCGATGCTTATGTCAAAAAGCTTCAGCCTGAAAAACTGGAACCCAAAGCGGAAAAGTGCGTCTTCATAGGTTACCTGAAAGAGACAATTGGGTACACCTTATATCTCAGATCCGAGGGCAAAGTGTTTGTTGCTAAGAACAGAGCTTTTCTTGAGAAGGAGTTTCTCTCAAATGAATTGAGTGGGAGGAAGATATAACTTGATGAGGTTTTGGAACCTCTGCTCCCTCTAGATGGTGGCCAGGGCAGGCGGAAACCTATGTCGAGGCAACACCGGTTGAGGAGGAAGCTAATGATGATGATCATGAAGCTTCGGATCAAGTTACTATCGGACCTCGCAGGTCGACAAGATCACGTACTACTCCTGAGTGGTATGGGAATCCTGTCTTATCTATAATGTTGCTAGACAACAATGAACCTGCGAATTATGAAGAAGCAATGGTGGGCCCGGATTCCAACAAATGGTTGATACGTCTCCAACGTATATATGATTTTTGATGGTTCCATGCTATTATCATGTCAACTTTGGATGTTTTGTGTGCATGAATATGCTATTTTATATCTTTTTTGGGACTAACCTATTAACTCAGTGCCAAGTGCCATTTTCTGTTTTTTCTGTGTTTTTGACCTTTTCAGAGGAGAATTTTAAACGGAGTCCAAACGGAATAAAACCTGCTGGATGATTTTTTCCATAACAGAAGATACGCAGGAGACTTGAGAACCAAGGCAGGGGACCTCGGGGGAGGTCACAAGCCCCCTACCGCAGCCTGGGGGGCGTCTAGCAGGCTTGTGGGCCCCACGTGTCTCTTCCGCTCTACCTCTTTCGCCTATAAATTCTCTAAAAATCCAAAACCACGGAAGAGAGCCACGAAAATACTTTTACGCCGCCGCAAGCTTCTGTCTCCGCAAGATTCCATCTAGGGACCGTTCTGCTGCCCTGCCGGAGGGGGGATTCGGACATGGAGGGCTTCTTCATCAACACCATTGCCTCTCCGATGATGCGTGAGTAGTTCACCACAGACCTTCGGGTCCATAGCTAGTATCTAGATGGCTTCTTCTCTCTCTTGGATCTTCAATACAAAGTTCTCCATGATCTTCATGGGGATCTATCCGATGTAACTTTCTTTTGCGGTGTGTTTGTCGAGATCCGATGAATTGTGGATTCATGATCAGATTATCTATGAATATTATTTGAGTCTCCTCTGATCTCTTATATGCATGATTTTGTATCCTTGTAATTCTCTTTGAGTTGTGGGTTTCGTTTGGCCAACTTGATCTATAATTCTTGCAATAGGAGAAGTGCTTGGTTTTGGGTTCATACCGTGCGGTGTCCTCACCTAGTGACAAAAGGGGTAGCGAGGCACGCATCATGTTGTTGCCATCAAGGGTAAAAAGATGGGTTTATATCATATTGCATGAATTTATCCCTCTACATCATGTCATCTTGCTTAAGGCGTTACTCTATTTGTTATGAACTCAATACACTAGATGCATGTTGGATATCGGTCGATGTGTGGAGTAAAAGTAGTAGATGCAGAAAGTATCGGACTACTTGTCTCGGACGTGATGCCTATATGTATGATCATTGCCTTAGATATCATCATGACTTTGCGCGATTCTATCAATTGCTCGACAGTAATTCGTTCACCCACCGTAATACTTGCTATCATGAGAGAAGCCTCTAGTGAACACTATGGCCCCCGGGTCTACTTCACGTCATATTTTCATATCCTCAAAATTACTTTGTTGCACTTTCCACCTTTAGATCTCACCTTGCAAATAATCGTGAAGGGATTGACAACCCCTTTATAGCGTTGGGTGCAAGTTTGTTTGTTTTTGCGCAGGTACATTGGTGCCTCATCTTGATACTCCTGCTGGATTGATACCTTGGTTCTCAAACTGAGGGAAATACTTATCGCTACTGTGCTGCATCACCCTTTCCTCTTCCAGGGAAAAACCAACGCAGTCTCAAGAGGTAGCAAGAAGGATTTCTGGCGCCGTTGCCGGGGAGGATCAAGTCAAGAATAGTCTCCCGTCAACGTGCCAAGTTCTGGCGTCGTTGCCGAGGAGTATTCAATGTGAAGCATATCGAAGTAACTATCGCAAACTCATCTCTTGCATTAACATTATTTGCCTTTTGCCTCTCGTTTTCCTCTCCCCCACTTCTGAAAAAACAAAATTTACAGAAATATTTGCCTTTTTCTTTCGCTTCCTTTCTGTTCGCTTGTGTGCTTGTCTGCTTGCCGAGTCACCATGACTGAAAACACCAAATTGTGTGACTTCTCGAATACTAATAATAATGATTTTATTAGTACTCGGATTGCTCCTGCCACCAGTGCGGGATCATATGAAATCAATGCTGCCTTGCGGAATCTTGTTATGAAAGAACAATTTTCCGGCCTTCCTAGTGAAGATGCCGCATCCCATCTTAATACCTTCATTGAGTTATGCGATATGCAAAAGAATAAATATGTGGATAATGATGTGATTAAATTGAAGCTATTTCCGTTCTCATTACAAGATCGACCAAAAACTTGGTTTTCATCTTTACCCAAAAATAGTATTGATTCTTGGAACAAGTGTAAAGATGCTTATATTTCCAAGTATTTTCCATCAGCTAAGATTATCTCTCTTCGTAATGATATCATGAATTTTAAGCAACTAGATCATGAACATTGATTATTGATGATTAATAATTGTCCCGCTCATGGCCTGAGTCTTTGGATGATTATACAAATCTTCTATGGTGGTTTGAATTTTGCTTCTAGACATATCTTGGATTCCGCCTTTGGTAGAACTTTCATGGAAATCACACTAGGATAAGCCACGCAACTCCTAGATAATACCATGACAAACTATTCTCAATGGCACACTGAAAGGTCACTGATACGTCCATTTTGCATCATGCTTTCATGTTGATATTTATTGCTTTATGGGCTGTTATATTAATTTGTGGTACCATATTTATGCCTTTTCTCTCTTATTTTGCAAGGTTTATTTGAAGAGGGAGAATTCAGGCAGCTGGAATTCTGGACTGGAAAAGGAGCAAATCTTAGTCCACTATTCTGCACAACTCCAAATGCCCTAAAAATTTACGTGGAATTTTTTGGGATTATATAAAAAATACTGGGCGAAAGAAGTATCAGAGGGGAGCTACCACGGCGCCACAAGCCTGGTAGCCGCCACCCCCTGGTGGCGGTTAGCAAGCTTGTGGGCTCCCTGACGGCCCACTGGCCCCCCTCTTTTGCTATATGAAGGGTTTCGTTCCAGAAAAAAATCAATCGGGAGCTTTTTCATGGTTTTGCCGCCGCCACGAGGCGGAACTTGAGCAGATCCAATCAAGAGCTCCGGCAGGACGATCCTGCAGGGGAAACTTCCCTCCCGGAGGGGGAAATCATCGCCATCGTCATCACCAACACTCCTCTTGTCGGAGGGGAGGCATCTTCATCAACATATTCATCAGCACCATCTCCTCTCCAACCCCTAGTTCATCTCTTGTAACCAATCTCCATCTCACGACTCCGATTGGTACTTGTAAGGTTACTAGTAGTGTTGATTACTCTTTGTAGTTGATGCTAGTTGGATTACTTGGTGGAAGAGTTTGTGTTCAGATCCTTGATGCTATTCATTACACCTCTGATCATGATTATGATTATGCTTTGTGAGTAGTTACTTTTGTTCCCGAGGACATGGGATAAGTCATGCTGATAATAGTCATGTGAATTTGATATTCGTTCAGTATTTTGATATGCTGTATGTTGTTTTTCCTCTAGTGGTGTTATGTGAACGTCGACTACATAACACTTCACCATATTTGGGCCTAGAGGAAGGCATTGGGGAGTAGTAAGTAGATGATGGGTTGCTGGAGTGACAGAAGCTTAAACCCCAGTACATGCGTTGCTTCATAAGGGGCTGATTTGGATCCACTAGTTTAATGCTATGGTTAGACGTTGTCTTAATTCTTCTTTCGTAGTTGCGGATGCTTGCGAGAGGGGTTAATCATAAGTGGGATGCTTGTCCAAGTAAGGTCAGTACCCAAGCGTCGGTCCACCCACATATCAAACTATCAAAGTAACGAACGCGAATCACATGAGCATGATGAAACTA